>NC_058135.1:96454493-96542152 GCF_016433145.1 Gracilinanus agilis
GTTAGGAAGTTATATTCTTTCAAAACACTGTATATTTCTAAGATGGAAACATTTTATATTTGTGAGTGTATGTGTTTTACTGGTTTATTTTCCATGTGAATTATATGTTAAACTCTGAGTCATTACTGATCTTCTAAAAGAAGTCCTGTTTTTAACTGCTTAAAATATCTAGAACTGTGATGGTGAACCTAAAGCACACGTGCTGAAGATGGTATCAGAGATCTTTCTGTGGCCACACAGGGCCATCCCTGTCACAGGTAAAGTTGCTCCCTTCTCCTCTTCATTGTGCCTACCTATCCCTCAGCTTACTCCCTCCATTGGGCAGAAAGCTCAGGTCACTCCCCTGCCTTTCTCCCTTCTCTGCCTAGTCTAGTTTTCCATGACCCTCCTTCCCCTGGAGAGGAATTAGAGACTTGGGCACTGCAGGCTGCATGCAGCCACATTGCCCAAGTAAGAAGGAAATGTAAAGAAGGAAACAGTAGTGGAGGTTCCTGTGGATCACCTCTGCCCCGTCAGACTTCTGAGCCTGTAGATCCTCCCTAGCCCCTCCCTTGGGCTCCTCCTTTGCTTTCAAGATCAGAACCTTGGCTGGCTCTACCCTCAACAGAGCAGAGATTATGTTGTTGCTGTGCCCTGCCTTGACCTTCCTTTCCCCCAATAGTCCTCCTATTACTTCCCTACCCACCCTGCCACTTCCATCATGAGCAGCAGCTAGAAACATGGTGGGCTTGGCAAAGATGATATGGAATGAGAAAAGTCAACATCATAAAATCTTCATTAAAAATGTTAAATAATTCTTAGCCCAAAAGATGAGTGGCAGTGTGCAAAAAAGGTCCAACGTGCTAGTTATGGATCATGTATTACACTGATATCTACCAAAGTTGATTCTACCTTTGTGTAGGTAGGTTTTCTTCTATTTTATTTATTTATCTTTGTAAAAAGACTAAGCAAAGAGAACAAAGACTTCCCTTTTCACACTACCTAATTCCCTAAAATAATAGACAGAACTCACTCACTCCTTCAATCCTTTTTCTATAGCAGCCCAAACCTTCAGTAGACAACTGACAGCAGGTCCTTGCCTCAGAGATAGACCTCCTACTCTCTAGAGATCCCAGAGGCAAAAAGCCCTCTCAGTAAGTTCAGGCCTGCCTTTATATTCCAACAACTAAAGGCCAACCCACACTACCAGGAACCAACCCCCCAATGACCTATTCATGCCCAGCATCCAACTTTCCCACAACTGCCAGCCCTAACTGTCAGCAACTGCCTCTCCTAACTATCAGCAACTGACAGCCCACAACTGACAATGGCTCAGCAGAGGGCTCCCCAGTTCCTACTTCATGTCACTGTGGGCTGGTCAATCCCCATACATCTCTATGGTAAGAGGACCTCCAGGTCCCCTGTCAAATTAAAGAAATTATAGAATTCCTTTTTACATGTGGCATGGGCATGTGGTCTCTAAAGAATTCTAAAAGGTTCACCATCACTGCTATAATTCACTTGGTGTGGTCATGAGGTGAATGCAGTAGCTGCTGGAACCATGACAGGAATGTTGTAGAAGCATACAGGTGGTCTTCATGGAGTAGCAGGAAGTGATCTGACAGGGCTACTAGCCTTACTAGCCTTACTAGCCTAAATGCTTTACATTAATACCTGGGAGCACATGAAAGGTTCCATGACACAGCACTTTAAGAGTTTGTGCCATAAAAACCTAATGAATATAGGGGGCAGCTGGGTAGCTCAGTGGATTGAGAGCCAGGCCTAGAGACCGGAGGTCCTGGGTTCAAATCTGGCCTCAGACACTTCCCAGCTGTGTGACCCTGGGCAAGTCACTTGACCCCCATTGCCTACCCTTACCACTCTTCCACCTAGGAGCCAATACACAGAAGTTAAGGGTTTAAAAAAAAACAAAAAAACTAATGAATAGCAGATATATCAAAAGTTCTCCAGGTTGGTTTTTCAAGTCAATTTGGTGTAATATTCTGATCTACCTACAACTAGTATGAACTAATTCACATGATCTTTTGGACTGTCATGAAGATCACTGACATAGTTTACCAGGACCAGTACTTCTTCCCAGTCTGTAGTGCTGGAACCAAAAGCATCTCATGCCTCATTAAATGAGCACCATAGTTATCATTTTCTCCTTGGAAGACTCTTTGCTACATGTCCACTCTCCACCATCCCTGAACTTCTGAAATAAAACTTCCAGATTCAGGTCATGTAATTATCAAAAGTATACAAAACCAATTAAATTTTATTCGTATGATGATGATGGACTATAACCCACTGCTTTATTCTGGATAGAGTGTTTCTCAACCAAAAAGAGGAAAGGAAATAAATATGATGCATAAAATCCATGGGGGTGGCGGGGTGGTTAGGGGTAACTAGGACAGGGGAGAGTCAACCACCTTACCTTCTATGAATGAGTTTACAAGGTCCTTCTTACTCAAATGGTTGAATGGCTGTTAATAAATTGTCATTGTTCACATAAAATGTGAAGTAAGAAGGCACAGACAAATGTTCCTATTTTCATTTGGGTCACTAGATTTTACCTGAAATCATACCATTCCCCCTAATACTATCACATACAAACACATACACACAAAATTTACTCTTTAATTTCACATTTCTTTAAGGACCTTGCAGGCTAGGGTACCAGGATAAGGCCTTTTAATCCTCAGAAATGACAACGGCTCCTAGCATATCTCTGAGTCTCATTCTAGAAAAAATAATTTTCTCAGCTCCCTGAAATTATGGACAGCAACCACAGTAAGAAACAATTAACTCAGTACCCACATGGGTGGGAAGACAAGAAAATCTTAGCTATTAAAGTCCCAGAAAAGCCAAATTAGCAAGCTCTTTATGAGTACTCCCAATTTTTTAAGGTTTTCCTTGGAGACTAAGAACTCAATTACCTTCAAAAGTATTTTCCAAATCCTGTTTGAAGAGGCCTTTCTTGGGGGATTGATCAGAATTAATTAATTTGAATTTGAAACTCACAACTTCAAAAAATGACAAAATATTATTGGGAAATGTTTAAATAAATATATTTTGAAAATGTCTTGCTGATTTTAATACATATTGTCTGAGATGTTAGGGTAATATATTTCAGTATGCTTCTAGGTATAAAAGTTTATATCAGGTTTTATTTTTTTCAGAGATACTTAAAGGAAAAGGAAAAGAAAAATGGAGAACACATTGGCCTTCATTAATTCTCACTCATTAAATCCAGTCTCTAAATAGTCATAAATTATGACAATACTCTGTTACAAATAATATTGATATAGATGGATATATTCAAAATATTTAATAGTTTATTTAAAGCCATATTGGTAATTAAGAAGGCCATGTGCCTTCTTAGATCTAATTCAAATGCCACACCATTACTTCTGCCCACCTGGCTTGTTCCCCAGGAAAAAGAGCATACCAATCAAGTTTTCCCTATTTAAGCTTCTGTTTACATTGGCCCACATCACCATGTAAGACAGGAAGTCTGTTGAATCATGGAAAGTGTAGTTCTCAAGTCCCCTAAGCATCCACAGGAAGTTTATATTATGAATCTTAACATTAAGATTAAGGACCCCAAATTTCCACTAACACAACTCTGCAATGACTTTTGCCAGATATTCATAAAAATATCATAGAACCAAAATTTAAAGCTGAAAAGGTCATTTAATCCAATCCCTTCATTTTATATAGAAACCGAGGAACAGAAAGATACAAAGATTTCTTCAAGATAATGCAGGTTAAAAAAGAGAAACACTTAGATTTGAACTCTGGTTTTCTAATCACAAATCCAAGGTTCATTCCAGTATCCCAAGCAGCCCCTCACATCAAAACTTTTTAATGTAAGCATACCTACTTTTTAAATATAACCTTTCTTTCTACTAGAGTTCCCCATGGAGTCCACATTGTGTCATAGAGTCACTTTGAAGTGTTTCTGAAGGCTATTCAAGTACAAACTCTCACAGGTGCAATGAAACTGGAAAAATTTAAGTATTGGCCTGGAAACTCCCTAGCTAAAGACCATCCTAGCTAGGATCAGAACTGACCATCACTTTAATCCTGGCCCCTGGATGATGAATGTAATGGCTATATCAACTCCTATAGGTAATCTACTAAATTAGCAGAAGGATTGTCCTCTATGTTTTTGGGGGGGAGTATCCACCCCATTGAAATCTTGGCATTTTGGAAGCATTGAAAGGAACCTGGAATCAGTTTCTCCTCAACTTTAGATAGCCTCCTGTCATTCATTCTAGAATTTCCTGATATATATATATATATTAGATGTTGCCTGAGATACCACACGAAGCTGAGTTTTTAGAAGTATTTCTTACAAATAGTTAATGCTGGAATTTGTTTTGCTACTCTATGCCTATTTGTAATGAGGTGGCGGGGGTGGAATTAAAAAAACAAAATCTGAAATAAAAATAAGAGGTATTTAAAGTTACCTTTTCCATATTATTTAGCAACAACTTTTCTCCTTCTTACCTAATCAGAGTGTGTGGTTTCATATAATGAGGGCATATATGTAAGATATAGGCATATGCATATATATATTCATATACATATGCATGTACATATTGTTTTATGTCTTGTATGATCCGCATCTCTTTTTTTTTTGCTTGTGACTTGCTGCAGCTGTTCAAGAGATGCCAGCTACCCTTAAAGAACAGAGAAGATGCCTCATATTTCCTATAAGCAAAAGTAAAGAAGGGATTATGCTATTCTCAAATAGTGCAAACCAACAGTTTTCCAGCTGTTATCTTTGTTATCATCATTGAGATTCACTTCTGGGTTGATAACAACCTGGAATGAGGTCTCTACTTAAATACCCTAGGTCTCTATCATTCAATTTTCACAACAATCCTGAGAGGCAAGCCTTTTTATTATCTCATTATCTCCATTTTAGAGATGAGGGAACTAAAATAGATGGATATGAAAAGGAAGAAAACACCCATGAATTAAGTCCTTCCTATGTGCCAGGCACTGAACTATCCACTCTATAAATATCATTTCATTTGATTCTCAACAAGATTGGAAGCTGGGTGCTATTATTACCGCCATTTTATGACTAAAGAAACACATTCAGAAGTTAAGTGACTTGCCTAGGATAGCACAGCTAGTAAGTTTCTGAAGACTATTTTCAAAAGTGGTAAATAGTAAAGAATTACATGTTGCTCAGAAATATACTTGTGAAAAGCACTTTCTTTTCACTTTTCTAAAAAAAAAAAGCAGGATGCTGTAAATCTGACCAGTTTTACAACTCTCAAACCTCGAGTATTTTGTTTAGCTCACCAATTTCTATTCCTTGACCATTATTTTTCTCATTTAAAACACCTTCTTTCTCAATCACTTGCAATAATAATGAGGATAAGTGATATAGTCAGTCAGTAGTTTAGTAGTCATGAGAATGAACCCCACAGTCTGAAATAGTTTTGGTTTTCCAGTAACTAGTTCATGTGGTGAAAATGAATTCAAATCTTAGGAAGCTGAGAGCATACAAGGTGGCAGTGGCTGCAGAGCCCATTGTCCTGGGGCCACCCTGGGGTATACTGCTGAGATCAGGCCATGGAGGGAAAGTAAAGAATACTCAAAGCCTGCCAACCACCATCCAAATAATCACAGGAGAAAAACACCTCAAAAAAGAATGTAACAGCAGCAGAACCAACAAGAAAAGGGGTAAAGCAATACTCCATTCCAGAGCAACGTGGAGATAGCAAGGAGGACTCATCTCACTGGGATGTGAGGACAGAGCACTGAACAAATCTCAGTTGAATTCAGATGCACAAACAACAAAGTAAACAGCACAGCCAACTCCATCCAGCCTTAGCAGGGTAAGAATGGAAACCACTGAAATACAAAAGAAGCAGCAATGGGAGGAAAGTGGTCCAACAAGGTCCAGCATGTTATATTAAAAGGAGGTCACTATCTCTATTTGATGTATATGAAGATGATGTATAGAGAGGATAAAAGATGGCACTTCTCCTTTATAACAGTTGCCCAAGCAGGATCCTTCATGTCAAAGTGGTTTATCCCTTCAGGACCCACTTGAGGTTAATTGGTATTAATTATTGGGCTCTTCAGCTGAGGTAACGTTGGTAATCTGAGTGACTCCCTTCCCAAAATAAGCTATAAAACCAATTTCAGAAAGGTACTTAAAACTTTAAATATATTTGGTAAGAAGGATAATGGTAAAGGATTGAGGTATTAGGAGACCCTACTTTAAATTGTTACTAATGAATCTCTAACTGCAGGCAAATGAAGGAATCAAAATGTCAGTTTCCCTCTGGTCCAGCCTGACCAGGGCTAAACCAGAGTAGGTAAACTGCTGTGAAATCTTCAGCTTCTTCTTCAGTAGATCTTAAGCCTTAACAGTTGAGATATTTCCACACTTTCCACCCTCTTCTTCATCTCCTGCCCACTTCCTGGATCCCTCCCGGGTCCTGGGAAGCCTAGATAACTAGATGATGAAACTCCTAATATCTAGGGGCAGTAGACACTGAGGTGATGGTCAAGTACAGATTGATAACGGTACAGGAAACACAGGAGGAGCTTGCAGGGTAGTGTTTGCAAGTCTCTATCTCCCAGACCAGGATCCACACTGATCTCTAGCCTCAGGGAAAGGTAAAAGACCCAGAACCTCTCAGGGTTCTCAACTGCTCTCTCCTGAGTCCCACATGCCTCTCTGGGAACATTCTAGCCAACTGACTTATCTGTAATTATTGAGTGAACTTCAAGCTCCCAGAGATTCAATATAACAAGCATTGGCAGGATTTGGCAAAACTCAACTAGCACCAGCTGAATTGAACAGCTGTAAACTTCCACACACACAGCAGGCTAACCAGGTAGCCTCTGCAGAGTGCTGAATCTGAGATCTGGATAGCCCAGTTGATCCCAAGAACAGTACAAGCATGGGACAGTACACTCTAAATCTCAGGAACAGAGCTAAGATTCAGTATATATACCAATTAAGGGGAAAAAAATAATTCCCAAATGAGCAAAAGACAGAGAAAAAGCCTGACACTAGAAAAATATTTCCACTTTCTAAGCATATCACCTTAATGCCAAATATTAAATGTATTTAAAATTAAGTTTTGATTTACTACAATTCTCCTAATGGGAGAACACATCTTACTTAAAATGAAACAGCATCATAATTTAATTTCAGGTTAAACTTCAACCAAATCAAATTTAGGTTTACAATTACAAATGGCAACACTCAAAATGTTAGTTAGTGAGACCACTGCTTTCACTTTGCTCTTTTTCATATGCATGGTAACAGTCTCCCATTTCTATTCTCCTCTTTCAGAAGCTCATGAGGCTGTGAGGATTAGGACACACACCCTTCTAATGGTCCTGATAGGACAGAATTTCAGTATGTTATACTCAAATAATTTCATGCTGCAAAATTATTTCTAGTTTCCCTTTGGTAAATGTTTAACAAGATAGAACACTACCTATCTGAAACTGCTAATAGATACTCTCCAGAAAGGTCTTTTTTTATCTTTATCTTGAGTTTCAAAAACTTTCTCGAACCATTTAATTAATATACAATCTACAGAGAATTTTAATCTTAACAGTCTTGCAACCACAGCAAGAGTCTGAATTCCTCTTTTATTCTGTCTTTTTCTAAGTTTTTTCTTGTTATAGAAGAGAGACTTACATGTAACATAGAAATATTTTGAGTAAGAGATAACTCTAAATTCTCCCTCTAAATTACTTCAGCCCAAACTGTTATTAATACTTTCCCTTTTCCTTCTCCAGAGTTTACTGATCCCATGACCAAGAGACAGGACCTCCCTATCACTATACTAGTTCCTTCAGTTTAGAAAACATCGCCAGATTAAAGATAGCCTAAAACATCAGAAAAGGGGTTAGAATGAGACTCAAAAACTTGGTGATGGAAAAGTTGTCAATGTGGAGACAACAGAGCATTTAACATATGTAGCTAGAAGCCAGTTGGCACAGGCAGGCTTCCAGGAGCTGGCAGTATATATGTACAGCCTTTGTTCTAGGTGTTGAGTTCTCTGTTATCAATCCTAGCAGTAATAATGATTTCTGACCCAGAACGGGAATGAGAAACACGAGATTATTGTAAGGGTGGGGGATGGGACAAAAAGAGCCAGAAGAAGGCCGTTGGTGACAGTTGGTGACAGTTGAGACCAGAGAGGATCCTGGGTAATTCTTGGGAGGAAGAAGGAGGAGGGAGGACTTCCGGAGGAGGAGTGAGAGAGGGAGGAGGTGAATATCTCAGCTTGAGTCCAGTCCTGAGGGCTTCCTGAGGATCTTTCTTTGGACATTGAAACCCTGATTCCCTGGTCAAAGGCATTCCATCGCTTCTCACCCAACAAGACTTCAACTGTCGAGTCAGCTAAGTTTGAGACTTCATTTTGGGAGCATCTCTTGGGCTCCTTCGCCCATTACCCAACCTTGCTGAGAGACCCCTTCCAGTCTAACTTACAATTATAGGAAAGGATAAAAATAGAACCTGAAGGAGAAGGGACAAGAGGGGAGACACTTGGGAGCAGGAACCCCCAAAGGTTCCCACCCAAGTGACAGACCGCATAGAAATAGAGAAGAGGGCACCCCAAATCCCTCTGCCCTTCACCCCTTTCCCCAATCCCTATATTGATATTAATAAAAGCCATTCATTAGTCAGATAGTGTTCCAGAATGCCTGAGAGGCGAGGAGGAGGGGAATCACAGCTTGGTCTGGCTGCCTCCATCATGGAGCCAGACCACCAGCTGTGAAGTTGAGTGACCTCAGGGGAGGTTTGTGTGAACCTCGCCCTCATTTGGAATTGGATTGGGGTCCCCCATACCTCCTCTTTTAGGGAAGACTTGCCCCTAACTCCTGTGAGGAAGCACAACGATCCAGGTCACCCAGTTTGGGAGTGACACCCCCTCAAAATCTCGGCAGTGTATATTCGGTGGAAGGGGAGAGCTAGAAGAGAGTCTCACCTCATAGACTCTCTCTATCTCCCCTCCTCCCCTAACATTCGTAACTGGCTCTGTTTATTATTATATTATTTAGGAGAAGTTAGGCAATCAGCTACCAGAGGCTGACGTCTCAGTTCCCTTCCTATGTGTGTGTTTTCAGTCACTTTCCCAAGATTAGCAAGCAGATGACTTAAGTGATTCCCATTTCAAAAGGAATATTTCTGAGAGGTTGTGGGAAGGCTGGAAGGATCATAGGGTACATTAAAGCATGAGGTAGCTACTTGTCCATTTGCCTGGAGTCAGTTAAGGTTGGTCAAGAGCAGTAAATGTTTTAATTAATTTCCTAATCTATGTACTTTTGGTAGTACAGCCCATGGGGAAAGCAGACTAATGATTTCTTTTGGGGATAGCAATAAGTTGTATTTATTTTTTGAAGCTGTTCTAAATTATAGTATACAATTTCTAATGATATGCTAATTAATTTTGCCTTTAAAACAACACCAGGAGGTAGGTATATCCATTTGATAAACAGCAGGATGTATCATTTTGGAGAAAAGCAAGAGAAGAAGTAAATGGAATATTAGGATATTTCAGTTCACCTTGGGCATAGTTAAAGCAAATTTTGAGAATAGTGGGGAGAGGGGTGGTGATAAGAGAGCAGAGTCTGTCTAGACAGGAGCACAAGAAGGAAAGAAAAAAACATACAGAAGGATTGAATATATTTGACAAATGAAGGCAATGAGGTCATATTTAGAGCATCATAATCTGAAATTCAAGTGACCCAAAGGGCAATGTAAAGATGCATAGGAAGCATAATTAGGGAAAAGCTTATTACCAGCTCAAGGATACCCTCAAGAATAAGCACTACGGGAATAGGAAGTAGCTTGGTCATGGAGATAAAGCAAGGTTAACAAATAGAGAGCTCGAGAGCTTGAGGACCATGCAGGTATTCATGAAATTTGAAAGAACAGGGAGGCCTCTATGGCAGTAGATGGAATCCCTAGTTTCAGGGAGGAGGGAAATTGAAAGACATGGACATGTTGGATGAGAGAGAGTGGAATACTTATGTTCTGCATGACTGAAGCCCCATTCGGTACAGATGAGAACACAGATCAGTTGAAATATTCTGAAACTCAGAAAAATTAGTTCAGGTATAATTGTCTTATCATTTTTAAAGTCAACTCTTGAGAATTTAATAGTTTCCTATTAAAAAATAATCATATAAATACTAATTAGGTTCTCAAGGCAGCACACAAATGTCACAAGATCCATAATGTGCCTAGAAAATGTTATTTAATAAATGAATGTACATATAATATTATATTACATAATATATTTATAATGTGGATGAAGATATAGCCTATGTCCGGAAAGGTAAGGTCTCCTGCTTCTTTTTATCCTACTTCTGGTCCAATTTTGTTATCTGTATTAGAAAAATTTTAACCTAGAACTTTGTCTCACTGGACAGATTGAAGTATATTCCTATGACAATATATTTCCTGCTTCATTCTTTCAACCTTATTCAAGTTACATATTTCCATTCTCAGATTCATAGACTGCCATAAGATATATTCCATTTTATCACACACTGATACTCTCCCATATCTTCTATCATATATGTCTTTAAAACAAGAAAACTTCCTTTGAAATTCTGCTCTATTCTGAGTGATACCTCTGTGGTTGTATTATCTCTTATATTAATATGTTGATTTCACTTTATTACTTATATCCTGTATATAAACATTTGAAGATTTAAGTAATATTATTTTTCTCCTATAAGTTGATGGTGCTCTCCCCTGTTATTCTATTGTTGTCCTTTTCCTGTCTCATAAAGGATATTATTTTTTATCCTCCATACTGTCCAGTTTTATTTTTTAATCTGCTGTTTCTCTTTCTCCCTTAAAAATTTGTTTGAATAACTCTTGTTCATATCAGTGAATTTCCTGTCGAATGTGAGATTATAAAGGGTCGTAGAGATATACTCTATATTTTATAGGGACATTTTGATCCTATAGTCCATTGTTTGGAAAACCTAATCCTCCTCTTTAACTGAATATAAGCTCATTGCAAAGAGGTTTTGGATCTCATTGATCTGTATATTCTCTGCCCTGCACAGAAGCAAGTGCTTATTAAACAATTATTTGATTATATTCATTAAAGAATCATTAATTGAATTTGGTTGAATTTGTTAATTCAGGAAATTACTAATTCAACAAGAAAGGCTCTTGGGGTATTATTTTTAGATCTGTTTCACATTTATTCCTCCTCAAACTGATCTCATTCACCAAGTTCTGTAATGACATACCTTCTCCCTCTTCTGTACCTTCAAACTATTGTAGAGATTATAGGATTTTAGTTTACTAGAGAGCAGACTGATTGGCAGGAAGATTCCAGAACTTTGGAAAGACAGTCATTGGCAGTTGTACTTTCACTGATCTCTCTGGATGATGGGAATTGGAGACTCACTGAAAATCCCTGAAGCTGTGTTCCCTTGGTGTGGATTATATTTAACATCTCCAATCAAGTATCTCCATTAAGGAGCAAGGTTGAGAAGAGGTTTTGACTCAGTGATGGACACTGAGACCATCCTCCCTCCCTCTCCTAATTGGATAATACTCTCTCCTTGTTAGTTCCTTACTCGAATACCCTAATTGACATTCAAGAACCCACTCTGTTCCCCAGCAGACTCCCTGGTGTTAACCATCATAACTGCCATCCCATCTACCCCACTATGTTTATTATTACTTCTATTCCTAGGGAGTCCAGTCAGTTACATCAGTTAACCCACCATTTCCCATTTACCTATTTCAATACAGATTATACATTGAGCCCAATACATAGAATACTCTACTTCTACATCTCTGCTTCTTGGATTCTCTAGCTTTATTCGAGGGTCAACTCAATTGTTATATACTATAAAAAGCCTTTCCCAATCCCTCTAGGTGTTCTGCCACTCTGTCCAGATTATTTTGAGATATATATCCTAACATATGTGTGTATATATATATATATATATGTGTGTGTATATATATATATATATATATATATATATAATATTTAGGTGATATATAATATCACACACATATAATTCATATATATTATTCCTATTTTTTTTTGTATCCTCATCAGCTTTTCACAGTGCCTGGTTTACAGAAGGTAGTTAGCAAATTCTTATTAATGGAAAATAATTGAGCTTTTAGTTCTATAGGGGGCCAGCCTCCTATATGATTTTTGGGGTCCTGAGTTGCGTGGGTGGCATAGGATGGTTAAGGCAGGAGAAAGAAAAATGAGAACAACCAGACTAACATTTAGCCCATGCTGTCCCGAATTCTGCGGGCCTGGGAGTTTATTATATACTGATTTCAAGCAAAGAACAAAAAAAGAGTCATCGTTGTAAGGGGGTAATAAATCACACATAATCCATTGAAGTCTAAAGAATAAAGGTGCAAAGACAAATGGTCAAATTTCAACCACCAACTTAGTAGGGGATAATTCCGGGAGAGGAAATATCCCATGGAGATGCTCACCAATGGAAATCTGCATTTGGTCAAATGAAGTTCAGACTAAAGACGCCAGTTCTAATCTGAATATGCAAACTTATCTAAGTAACATTTGTTAGGATTTAGGCTTCTCAATCATCAAGGAAGGGAATCATCAACTCAGTAGATGCTGGTCTGCCACTTCAAAGCTCTCCAATAAGAATTCTAAGAAAGGTGAGGATCAAAGACTTAGTCAAAAGAGGAGCCTCAGATTTTTATCTTAGATGGCCCATTCTGTCTGTCCTGACATGCAGTGCAGAAAAATCATACACACAGTTTTACTTGCCGATGATTTTGTAATGGGATCCAGATAAAATATCTGTTACAGACTCTGTTTTTCTAAATGACTCCTAATAGCCTCTTGGAGGGATCAAGTTGTTTTTGGATTAACCTACCTGCTGGTACCAGAGCTTTTGGGGGCTCAGGTGACCAGGACCAAACACAAAGACTGCCTCAGCCTGGATTGGTCACGTAGGGAATCCAGATAACAGGCCCTAAATTTGATCCTATTTCTCCAAAGGCTTTAATACATCGAACGGCTTCCCACATAGTTCAACTAGAAGGTAAGAAAATTATCAGCAATATATAATTAAAGATGTCATCTTTTATTCACTAATCCAGTTTCACAACTTGCTTTCTTGAAAACTTAAAGAGGCTTAAGGGAAGATTTAAGACTGTCACATGGGTATCCATTATCAATTCGATTAGGTTTGCCAGTTGTGGCTAACAACAGTAATGTTGCCTCTAAGCCCAAATCTTTAGCAGATCAGGAATACTTTTAGAGTTATGTGATGGATATGCATATGGGTGTGTGTGAGAGAAAAAATCATGTTCAACGTTTTGTGATGTCAGTGCCTTATAAAAACACTATTGTTTCACAAGACAACATGATTTGCCAATTCACTGTTGAAAACACTGTATCTTGGAATATTTGTATTTGGTAAATTATAAGAGCATTTATTTTGCTATAGCCAGGACATCAACACTGCTAACATAAGGTCATGTCAAGGGGCATAGTCAATAGTGTAGCCTGGCTTCTCTTACCCCTCTACATGGCCAGATATTTTGCACTTTGTTTAAGGCAATAGTGTTCTGAGTTTAAACAGCTCAAGCATGACTACCAAAATCATTTTAAAAATAAAATTTGGAGAGAAGAGTCCAATATTCAAAAAAATTGAAAGGAAAGAGTTAACAGAAACATGTCATTCTGAGACCAGACACTCAACGCTTTCTTTCTCAGAAACAGAATCCTTGTATTTTTTAATTCTAATCCTCCTAGGCCTAGACATGATCCATGGAAACAGATCCCAACACAACAAAGGTGATTATAATAAGAGGAGTGGTATCATTTGGCTGTTTCTATTCTATTCTAGCTTTTTGGTCTTCCAAATTAATGATCCTTCTCCCTAACCCCTGATACTCTTTTTCTTTCCACTAATTTCTATTTGGTGTAGTTATTAGTCTGCAACTTGACAAGGTATGGGGTCACCAGTATAAAAAAGAAACTTCATTGCTGAAGCCCTTTCAATGGGCAATTATTGTAACTGATGTTGTTGAGTAGTTTTGAGAGGTAAAATCTTGAGGATTCTTAATTTGGTTTTCATTTCACTGTCCATTTTAAACAGTTAATCATGACTAATAATAAAACATGATCCCACATCCCTGAAGAAGTGTCCAAGGCCATTGCTGATGATATCCAAGGTCTCTTTCATCCATATTTTGCTTTGCATTTGCATTTTAAATTAAATTCTGATAAAAAGGATACACCATCTCTGTTGCAAATTAATTAATTCTCTTCTTCACTCAGCTTATTAAAATGCTAAGAAATGATTAAATTTAATGTTAAAAAGGCATTGTCATTTGCCACCAAAGGGATAGACAGCCTGTATACAGAGCAATAGACCAACTCCTGCAGTGCAGCAAATGAGTGATTACTAACTTATGATGTTTTTATTAAACAAGAAGCTATAAAATGAAGTTGAAAACATAAGTCAGCTTTTCCACAAACTAAACAGGATGCATTTCTCCAGGCTATAGCCCAAGTTTTCCTCAAATCCAAGTTAATTAAGAGAATAGATTTTTATTTTCTGTGACACTGATTATGAGGAAGAGGGAAAATAATCATCCAGTTACCTAAAAGATTATTCGATTGATGTTTTTTTTTCCTCTATAGCCCTTAATCTATTTTCTCCTTTTATTCTGACCTATTATTTTCTTTTAGCCATTTTTTTTTCTCACCAGGCTCTTGAGAGAAAGAAAAGGCAATAAATTAAATAAAGCTGTACTAGATATCACTGATCAGTAGTTAAAAAAAAAGAGGGGGAAGCTAGGTGTCTTAATAGATCGAGAACCAGACTCAGAGATAGGAAGTCCTGGATTCAAATTTGGCTTCAGACACTTCCTAACTGTGTGACCCTGGGCAAGTCACTTAACCCCCATTGCCTAGTCCTTACTAGTCTTCTACCTTGGAACCAATACACAATATTGATTCTAAGATAGAAGGTAAAGGGTTAAAAAAAAGGATGACTTGAAGAGACATTATAGAGAGTACTGGCACTTTTATATTTATATTGTTCTTCTCTTAAACCAGCAGTGGATGGATATGGATATTGGAGTTCAGATTCCAAGAAAGCAGCCGTTTTGTAAGGTCTGAATTTGATTAAAAAAAAAAAAAAAAAAGCCTTCCTCCAAATATAGCTCAAGTCATCCTAAGAGCATCAAGAAAGCAACAAATTAGATTTTGTAGCTTCTAAACAGACGAGCAGTTTCAGAATAGCTATGCTTTCCTTGCACAGTAAAAATCCCTGCTACATGATACTGAACAGAAGCAACAACTGACATCAAATGTATGTAGAGTGGCTCCTCGATAATGGGATACAAGTTTTAATAGTTTTCTTAATAATCAGAAGAATCCAGACTGACTTCTGTTTCTTCTCCTTCTGTAAAAGCATTACTTTTAACTTCCCACAGTTCTATAACATTCTATAACATTTACCCCTTCCTGGATAAAACCATAAAAACCTGGTCAATTTAACCTGTTGACTTTGGAAGCTAGTCAGTCTGGTGCATACCAGCCCTCAAAGCAATGCTCCTATTACTTCATAAGCAACTTGAACAAACAAGGAAATGAGACAGTGTCATTATTTCCTGATACTTTATCTTGTGTATTTGGACACAATGATAATAATACTAACCATTTTCTCCAGAACAACCCTGTGAGGTAATAGTGAAGAAAGATGTGCCGTGCTCTGCAGACACTAAAAATGAGCATGTGCAATGGCTAGGATGATGATGATGACGATGATGATGACAATGATGATGGTTTGAAAGGGGAAAAAAATATATATATATATACATATACAATCAAACATGGCACAAATTATAGGCTTCAATTAGATTTTATGCAAGCTAAATTCAAGAAACAAGTGTGGTCTATATTCAACTCCAAACAGCATGTTTTAAACTCTGAATATCTGACCAAGCTCTAATTTTGAAATCTCAGTGGTTATAATGTTCTAGCTCAGAGACTGACAACACCATCAAAATAAAATGAGAGGAGGATTACCATCATTACATGGCTCTCCAAATCACAAGAGTCAGACCAAATGAGATGAAATGAGTAATTTTTTTCCCCTGAGAGCCCAATGTCCAAAATATAATCAGTCACAATAATAAAGAAAATAAAACCTAATGGATAACCTTTATAACACCTTTTATCCCTAAATGCATCTGTATCATCATTCCTGCTAAACAAAATTGATCACTAAAGGAAAGTGCCATGTAGAGGCCACCAAGAGACATCAGAAACGGCAGTGGATATAATAGGAAGAAAATAGTAGGAGACTTTTATCTCCTTACCAAACATTCTGTCTTAACTCTTTACATCCTTACGTCTCTACTTGTTTTTTAGGCAAAATATTTTCATTTGGGAGGTGGTATTTTCCCCTTCCCTGTGTAGACATGAACTTAGTGACAGAACTTAAGCTGAGGTAAATATAAGACACTTCCCACTTTCAAGTATTCCATATATTACTTGAAATTACTAGCATAAAACTGAAGGGGGGGAGGGGAAGATTTTCACCAGCCTCTCTGATCCCAAAGTTAAGGCTCTAACAATTGTGATGGAAGGACGAAACCCTAATAGTTGTGAAATTATAGTTTCCCCTCTCACCTTTGGGTTCACAGAAATCCATCACCAGATTCTAAGTGCTTTGTGGTTCAGAATTCTCTTCAAATTATTGTCATTGTTCATCCTTCCTCTTTGAAGAGGATCAATGAAATCACAAGGGCAATGTCTTAACACTTGGTCATGATTTAGATTTAAGTGAGGCAGAGTTGCACAAAATCATGAGCCTCACTGTCTTTCAGAGTCATCAAAACCCAGAGGTAAGACAAAAGTCAAGGCAATTGGTGATGGCCCAGGATGCAGTGGGTGGCCTTGGCATCTTTTATATCTGGCCAAGCTCTAAGCACTCCATCGTGTCTGCTTTAGCCACCTCCACGACCACTGGAATCATTCTCATACACCTATTCCACTGGGGGAGTCTTCACACGCCTATGGGAGACATCACTCTCCTAAATCACTGATGAGTTTGAGGCCTATTGGTTACCCTCCACCTGTTCTAGTCTATTTGCTCGGATGATTTTTCCCAAAATGTGGCAGTTGTGCATGCTATAGTTCCTTGGAGTCATATGTGAGAGTTGGGTGAAAGGTAGACAGCTATGGTGGAAGAGCAGCTCAGAAAAGTCTTAATAAGCTCTCATATCAGAGATGCTAATCCTCCCTGAATATCCCATACACACCTCTACTGCTGGTTCTTTTTGTTTGTTTATACCAAAAGTCACACGTCCATTCAAAGCAAAATCATTTAATAAAATGGCATATTAATAAAGATAACCAAAAAAATTCTCTTTCTAAGCCTGAAGCTCATTCTCTCATAAACATATACAATCTTCATGAGAAGAAAAAAGCATATACAGGGGGAATATATGGAGAATGCACACGAGGGATCATGTATTGCCAGGGCATTGGAATGGAAGGGCAATTCATACTTCTAATGTTTCAGATCTTCTGATATCACATTGTTTTCCTATAATAATAATTAATATTTATATAGTACCTTATAGTGTGCAGAACATTTAAAATATATTGCCCCATTTGATCATTGCAACAACCTTGTAAAGTAGGTATTATTATAACCCTTATTTTTCAAATGAGGAAATTGAGACCAAGAGAGGGTAAATGACTTGTCCATGGTCATAAATCCAGTAAGTGTCCAAGTTGTATTCAAACTCAGGTCTTCCTGACTCTTAATAGAACATTTTGGGTATGTAGCTTGGCATTCCTCCTTTAAGAGATGGTGATCAGGAGCTTAGCTTGAACCCAGAAATTATCTCCCCTAAGCTAATAGTATTTAGGGGACATAGGGATAGATATAATTCTATCCCAGCACTCTTTAAGGAGAGCAGAGCCTCTTTTAGTTTCCTACCTTCCTTCCTAATGTAATATTTAAATATTTGATATTACATAGATATATATTTTAAGGTGTGGTCACCAGGAATCAATAATTCAGATTGATTCCATGATTAAATAAACTCAAGTCAGGATGGGTTTTATGGTAGTTTATTTACAATTAGGAAGGTAGAAGGTAGGGAAATAGAGAGAGAGTCTGGAAAGGCCAAGGTAGGCCAAGGAAGTCAGCCTAACTTACCCATGTGACAATTCAGAGGGGAAGCTGCCTGAGGTCCCAGCCGAGATCCTTCAGCACCAAGTTCAAAGCAGGAACTACCTCAACAGGAAGTTACCAACATACTTGAAGAGATAGTGTCTTTCGTCACTTCCTGTGGGTCTACCTCTAATTCAAGTGGACAAATGGCAGCCTCTACACTGTTCTTGATTTGTTACTTATTGTCACGTGTGGGTAACTGTAGAGAGCCATAATCAAGTAATTTGATCTGTAATTCATATCGGATCCAACTATAACTGATGATTATAACCAATTTTAACTTCTTTCATTATTCAAAGTTTTCCTGTCTAAAAAATCATGTTATTTTGAAGAGAAGGGGGATATGTTGGGAGCTATTAAGAGAAATTAGAATCTCAAGTAGATATTTTTATCTGGACCCCCTCAAAAGATCAATACAGACTAGCAGAGCCTTGTATAGATCTTTCTGCTCTATCTAAATACGGGACGAGACAGGTATTTTATCTTAGATATCTAAGATAAAAATCTGAGATTCCTCTTTTGATTCCTTTCATAATTCTCACTTTCCTTCAAAATGCATTATAGTCTTATTGAAAAAGCTTTGGGCTCTCAGCACTCCAGCAGGAGGGGGGCTAACTCTGTTCCCCTTTGTCCAAGAACACAGATGGATGGTACGGCCAACGGCGAACCCTTGGCGGGGCATTTTGCCCAGAATTAAAGTAAAATAATGAGGCTCAAAAAATTGTTTAATACCATCAAGGCTGAGAAACTGATGGGCTTTCAGACCTAACGGAGATGTCCCAGGCTCCACTTAAAGATAACACATGTAGTTGATAGTTTAGCATAGGTTTTTGTCTATGCCTGGAGGCTTCTAAGGCTTTTGTTTTGACTATAGTAAAAAACCTTGCTCTCTGTAACTGTGGGAAACTTTCTTGGGCTTTTGGGAGAAAGGGATCTTTAATTTCCTTTATAATAAAGTGGCTACTTCAGTATTTCTTGAAGTACAATGAGCTAACAAGCCGTGCTTCCAATCTGTTTCATTCTTTGCATCCGATGACCACCCAGGCCACTCAGATTAGTCTCTGGATAGAGCAGGATCTCTATAAGTAACTCATCTCCCCTCCATACTAAGGGAGGTGGGGATGACATTATCTCTGGTGGCTAGAGTTTTAACTCTGAATGGCCTTGAGCTAATTCCATTTACACAGTCCCCTCTGATGATCATATTGGGTGCCTAGTCACCCCAAGTGATCATTTTACATAATCATCTTATACCCACAAAGGTCTTCTAACTACAATAGAGATGAGAGGGGAATGGAAGAGAGAGAAAGCAAAACCAATGTTTCCTAAGTGCATTGACAAGAAACCAATTGGGGGCAGTCCCCTATTGGCATAAAATGTACATTTAAAGTAGCTGGTCAAACCCCATCAGTTCAATCAGTTGTACCCTAAGTTCATTCTGGATCTCTTGCTGCAACAAACCCCATCAGTTCAGTCAATTGTAACCCAAAGTTCATTCTGGATCTCTTGATTAAATGTAGATTCTTCAGGCATCTCTCTGCAAACAGTTCATTCTCTGGATTAAGGAATCAGCAAGCTTCTTTCCCTGAGAATTTTTCTCAAACAAAATCAAAAAATTAAATCTTGGATTTAATAAAAATACAATTAGGGGCAGCTGGGTAGCTCAGTGGAGTGAGAGTCAGGCCTAGAGATGGGAGGTCCTAGGTTCAAACCCGGCCTCAGCCACTTCCCAGCTGTGTGACCCTGGGCAAGTCACTTGACCCCCATTGCCCACCCTTACCACTCTTCCACCTATGAGACAATACACCAAAGTACAAGGGTTTAAAAAAAAATACAATTAAATCTTGGATTTTATAAAAATACAATCCCCCCTGATGTGGGTATTTAAAAAAGAAATACCCAGATCCCTTCGTGGTTGCCAAAATGTTATATTTGGATATTTGATATTATATATGTATATAATTAAGGTGTGGTTGCCAGGAATCAATAATTCAGAATGATTCCATAATTAAAATAGACCCAAGTCAGGATGGGCTTTATGGTAGTTTATTTACAATTAGGAAGGTAGAAGGCAAGGAAATAGAGAGAGGGAGAGGCTAGTCCGAGCCTGCAGAGACCCGGACAGAGAGAGGATTAGAAAGGCTAATTAAACTAGGGTGCGCGCCACAAGGCCTTAGCAATAAAGAGGCAAGAGGCCTACTTAAGATAGAGAGTCTGGAAACACCAAGGTAGGCCAAGGAAGTCAGCCTAACTTACCCATATGACAATTCAGAGGGGAAGCTGCCTGAGGTCTCAGCCGAGATCCTTCAGCACCAAGTTCAAGGGTTTCGGACTCGAAATTTTTTAGATAGCCTGAGAGTAGTTAAAATCCTCTCCAGAGGTATGAACCTGCTCTTGCTGTTTTTTGAGTTTTTGGCCATTTTTTCTTTTCTCACTGTTCACCCCAGCCATGAGGCTGCTTTTCAGGAAAAGGGGAGAGTGGCTTTGCTCTCCATGTTTTCGCTAATAGCAAGAGTTTGTTTTTGCCTGCCATGGGACTCAGCCAGCCAGCTGAGCCCAATCCACCTTGGGGGGTCAGAGCAGCCGCTTCTGGCTTCTGACCTTAACCCCAAATTCCGGTGCCCTGCCAGTGCCTCTGCCACCGATATTCCTAACTCCTGACCTGGACTCCGTTACTGCCTGCCCTGCCTGTGCAGACGCCCCTCTGCTGCTTTTCCTGTTCAACTGCTTGCCTACTCCTGAGATTTCCAAGCGACCCTTCCACCTCTGCTGCACACCGTGATTTCAGAGACTGCTTCAGCCATGCTGCTTAAGATTTGGGAAGTATTGCCCCCTCCCCACCAATCTCCATGTGTTTTTTTTTTTTTTTAAACCCTTAACTTCTGGGTATTGACTTATAGGTGGAAGAGTGGTAAGGGTAGGCAATGGGGGTCAAGTGACTTGCCCAGGGTCACACAGCTGGAAAGTGTCGGAGGCCGGATTTGAACCTAGGACCTCCCGTCTCTAGGCCTGGCTCTCAATACACTGAGCTACCCAGCTGCCCCCTCCATGTGGTTTTTCTAAAAACTGACCTAAGCTTTTCTCTAGCCCCCACCACATGCTTCCACATGGGCACTAGCATTTACTCTTCATCCGGCCTCATGGCCTATGACAAACTTTCTTGGGATTATTTCAAACTTGAAACTCGGGGGAAATTTGAACTTTAAAAACCCCTTAAGCTCAGAGCAGAGCTAAATTAGAAGAACCTTGAATTGAACCAGGGGTGGACTTTTAAACATCAGAACTGAATGGGTTTTATTTCTGTTTTAAAGAGACTCTGTATCTTACTGTATTTTGCTGATTGGTTTTGGGAATTAATTTTATTGTTTTTTGTTGATTTTTCTGTTGCACTGAATCATTTTAAGCTAATGAAGTTTTTGGCTGCTAGATTAATTCTGTTCATGATTTTGTTGTAACTCCCAAATAATAAAAAAAAAAAATCTATTAGAACCAGTAGAAGAGGTTTGTTGTTGTTGTTGTTGTTGTTGTTTTTTTGTTTTTTTTTTTTTTTTACTGTATAGCTTGTTATCTGGAACTCATATTGTATTTCCTAATTTATTTAAGGTTTCATTTTTACTATATCAAAACAATTTTTACTGTATCAAAACATTTTTACTGTACCATCTATGAACATCTTACACATTTTAAAGTTGTAAATTAACTTATATATACTGGATTTATAGGAGCACATGTCTTTTAAGTTTTCCCCTGGAGGTTTTGATACCTTGAGAATTTAAATTATGATTTTTTAAATTTTACTTTAGATCCTAGTCCTTTCTGTATAAATGATAAGATTTTATATAGTTTATTATAAAGAATTGTTGTCTTAAATGGGTAGAAGAAACATGAAAATTTCCTACCCAGGATTTTTTTTTAAACAGGAAGCCAAGAGAGCTCCTGTATACTTGTGTTAGTCTATATGTCTCAGCCTGCTTTTCTATCAGAAGGATTTAGAATTCCTGAGGATAATTTAGACCCAGAAGGTTTTTTTTCTTTTAATATCAGATTTTGCTATGGAGGCAGTAACAGAGTTTGTTGAGAAAATATCTTAGCCAAGGTTTGAATTTGTAACAAGTATATGATTTTTATACATCATAGCAAGTGATTATAATAATGGGTTGTTTATTATTGTTTTAAAATGTGATATTAGAAATTATGGTACTTTATTTGAATATGCATTGTGAATCTGCTATTTTGTAAAACCCATTTACATTCACAGCTCATGCAAAGGCTTAACAGGAAATCAATCTCATTTTTGGTTGAAATACCTTTCACTAGTTCTAAGCTATTTATTTTTTGATTTTAAAACATTTTATTTTTTTCTTCCTTACACATATGCAATGCAATATGTGTTCTTTTCCCATTTTTTTTATCCTTGAGAACATTGTATTTTTTCCTTGAAATTTTAATTTCCTTATTGCCTTTCCCTTTAAAAATTTTAATTAGATTTTTTCCTTTTTTCTCATCTTGTACTAGAAGTACATATATATAATCATTATTTATCCCTTTTTTGATTTTACAGTGATATAAGCTTAATGTAAATATATATTTGCTATAATGATGCATACCTGAAAAGCCTAAGACTATGGTAACCTGCTAATTATTGGTAAATATTATGGGACTGTGATTTAATGTCTCTCTGTCTGATTCTAGGAGAAGTGCTAAAAAGAGCCACAGGTCATGAAGACTGACTGAGAATCTGCCAAGTGCCAAGGAGCACAAGGTCAAAAAGACCATACAAATACAGGTGGGATTGAGGAACTCCCACACCAATACTAAGGACTTGAACTCAGTGTGAGACTTGAAGTGAAGTTGCAACGAAGACATAGGACTCTTCGAATTACACTGCCAGTAAAGCACCTAAGATTGGCTATCATTATGGCTCATTCCCTGAGAAGGTGAAGGCAAATCAGACCAGGGAAAGACATTCCCCTTATTTCTCTTATATAGAGAATGGCAACTTTCTGTAGTCAATGGCTTCTGAATGGGTATTTGCAAACTGCTTAAATCACTTTAATTGGGCCTTGATTCAAAAGCCTGTTATAAGTTTATTTTTCCTTACATTTTTGCACATTTTACATTTCATTCGCAAGTTAATTAATTTTTCTCCTTTTATTTGAGTTTTATTCTTTTTATTTTTTATTTCTTTGCCAATTGATTTCATACAACCCCCATGACTCAGCCATGCATCCTTAGCTGAGAAATATGTTATTTAGAATTCTCCTCAGGGGGATGTGTTATATATATATAACTCTTTTAGGAGTAATTTCAGGGGGAAATGTATAATTCTTAGAAGGAATTGTATGTTTTATAATCTATAATGTAAAGTTTAAATTCTTTTGAAAGTAATTTCAGGATAAGGATTTTGCCATCTCCCCAGAATCCAGACAAGGAACCTGTTAGGTGGAGGCACCATGAAGATGCCTGAAGAGCCTTCAATGGACCATGAAGATCAAATTCGAACTTTGGGTGCAGTTGATTTGAACTATGGGGAGTTCAATGAGTTGAATGCATTTGTTTTGAATGTACACTCTTATGCCAATAGGGGACTGCCCCAAATTTGCTTTTTGTCAATGTGGCTAGTTTTATCCTTTTTTTTATCCCCAAATTCCTGCAATTTAGAAGTTGACTATGTTTACAGATCCAGAGAAGAAAAAGGACCAACCTTTTTTTTGCTGGATTTCAGGGGGAAATGTGTTGTTTGGAATTCAGGGAGGTACCATTTAAAAGCATTTACAAACTTCCTGTGGACATGTGGGGGACTTTGAGACTACATTTTCCGTGATCCAATGGGTTTCCAGTTTCTGACATGATTACGTCAGACAATGGGAACCAATGTAGAGCTCGACTTAAATTTAGGGGTGGAGCTGAGGCTCACTCACTCTCTGGCATACGAGACTAAGGAAGATGGGTGGAAATACGGACAGGTGGCATTTTTAAAAATAGTCAGGTGTGGTCGTATATAATTTTTAACATGGCTTTAATTAAATTATTTTCCCTCATAATAACAGCCTTTATCATTTTTAATCTTTACACTAACAAGCATCAAAGTCTCCCTTGGAAAAGAAAGGGTCAGTGGAGGAGAATCTAGATATGTGTCCATTCCAGACACATCTAGAAAGCCTTTGGTGGACACACACACAGGCACAACCTATACAGGTAAAACAACACACACTTACCTACTCAAACATTTAGAAGAGGCAAACAGGCAGGGACAATTTATTCTTAATATGTCCCTGATTTCTAGTTTGCCTCCTTAGAAATGTCTAGAAATGCCTCTTTGGGTGAGATCGGGTCTTTTCTCAAAGCAGGAATGAAGAATGTCCCTCCTCTCCAAAGCCTTCAGACAAACTCTACCTCATACAGAATTCATGGAGCATGGAACCAGGATCCTCTCCAGTAACATTTAATGAGAAATGCCCTGGGCTTGACTCTAAGCCTAGATTACAGATTAAATGAGAGACTAACCCCCTTCCCAACATTATTATGAGAAAAAATCAGTTCCACTTAACCAGACTTAGAGCACTGAAGAAGTGCCTTTGTCTCTCTCTTGGTCTTTCTCTTTTACTAGAAATTTAAAAAGCTGGAGTAGGGCATTCCTACTTAGAGATGTAAATACCATAAAACTCAGAGAAATATGTTTCTAGCATCAACTACAACTCAGTAAAGCCTGTTAAAACTTTGCCAGTAGTAACAAAGAAGCCTTCATTCCCTTTAAGGCATTCGTACTAGCACAAGTTCAATGGGCTCTTATTTGCAATCTCTACCAGAAGAGCTTGTGCCCAGAGGAAAGGCACCCAGCAACTTTCATCCCAAAATGCCAGGCTCAGTTCAACTGCTTGAGAATAAAACAATGGCAGGGAAGCTAGTGAGTGACTATAATAGGAAGGAAGATGAAAAGGCTTTACTTGCACAAAGAAGTATGCCAGGTATAGGTGGGCAGGAGCCTAAAGGGAGCTAACTTCACTCATAAAAGTTCGCTCTTTGTGGAATTATAAAAACCAAGGTCAAAAGACCACAGAAAGAAGCTGAAATGTTTATCTTACTCTAGACATTTTATTTTTGCCTTTTTTGATGTTTTTCTTCATGATGTTACTATGTGGTCTTTAGGAATTAACTTTGGGAGGTCAAAAGCAGCCCTTTGGCGAAGAGCTGGCTTATTAAAGAGTTAGAAGGTTATGAATGGTATGCAAATGGTGTGGCTTTTCATATCTGCAGTTAAATTTCTCATCAGTGATTTCCTTTTTCCCATCAACAGCTTTTTCCTAAACACATTGAGTAGTGAATTACCTGATGACAATGAGGACTAGTGGTCTAATAAGTCATATAATCAGCACTAAGACTTTACATTTCAGTAAAAATTTGTTCATTTTGTTTTGTTTTGTTTTGATCTCTGGGAATATGGTTCTCAACACAAGGTATATAAGAAGAAGAATTTTTCCTAAGGACTACAGGTATGTTTTTCATAAATTTAAATAAGCACTCAATTCTCTCTATTGGTCAAGTGAAAACATTAATATTCCCACTATACAAATGAAGAAACCTAGACCTGATTCTAAGATCTAAGTTTTAAATCTATATTACAGATAATCAATAACAGTAAACCATACCCTGGGGAAAAAATCATAGAATTTTAGCATTGGAGGGGAACTTAAAGGTCCTCCAGTATAACCACCCAACTCACAGAGCAGATAGCATAAGGCAATAGAAAGATTGAAATTAGAAATAATGTGTCTTCCACTTACAAGCAAAATAACCTAGGGTAAGTAATTGAACTTCTTTCTGAACCTCAGTCTATGGGGAAACAATGTTCATCATATCCAGATTGGTACTCAATATCTTCTTTCACTAAACCAGTAGGATTAGGAATATCTACTTCAAAATTATTTATTTCTACAGACAGCATCATCATCCTTGTAGTCATCCAGGGCTTCAGCCTGCAGGTTCATACTTGACTCTTCCTTCTTCCTTACTTCAACCCAATAGCCAATCACTTGCCAAGTTTTGTTAATTCTACCACTACAAACTATATCATATCTATCTTCTCATTTCTCACACTTTTGTTCAGGCCCTCATCACATTTCATCTAGAGCTGTGTTGGTGAAGCTGTGGCATGCCTACAGGAGGGGGCTGTTCCCCTTTCCCTCTCCACATGGCCTGAGGCCTTTTCTCACACGACTTGCCCCTCTGCCCAGCAATCCAATGGGAAAGCTTCTTCCCTCCCCTGTCAGGGGTAAGGTGGGGGGCTCACATGTGGTGTGAGGGTTGCAGTTTGGGCACTTGGTCTCTAAAAGTTTCTCCATCACTGATCTAGAGAATTGCAGTAGCTTCCTAACCAAACTTCTGATTTTTAATTTCCTTCCTTTCTAATTCATCCACAATATAGCTGCCAAATAATCTTCCTAAAGTATGTCTGACTATATCATTTCCCTACCCAAGAAAACTCAGTGACTTGCTATTGCCACTTGAATTAAATACAAAGTCTTTAGTCCATCTTCTAAAGGCCTTTGTAATATGACTCTAAGACCTTCTTTCCTTATTTATTGCATGTTCATGCAATTCATAATGGAAAGAAACTGGCTTACTTGCTGTAAACTGAACTTTGCATTCAATTTCTCACCTCTGGAATGTTGAATGTGCTATTTCATATGCTGGAAATGATGTCCTTTTTGACCTCAAACTTTTACAATTCATGCCTTTTATAAATGTTCAGGCTCCCCCTGATTCCCTAAATAGTCAACTTCTTTCCTTTCTCAACTTATTTTTTTTGCTATTGTTGTTCAGTCATATCAAAGCCTTTGTGATTCCATGGACCATAGCTATCCATGGAAGTTATCTTGGTAAGGACACTGGAATGGTTTGCCATTTCCTTCTCCAGTGGATTCAGTTGGTCCTTTTGTCAGGCAAAAGTGACTTGCCCAAGGTCACACAGCTAGGAAGCATATGAGGGAATTTTCCTGGCTTCCAGGAGCTAAGATGGTAGAGTAAAGAAAGTTCTGAGCTCACTCAAACATCTCTAAACATCCATAGGAAAAGAAAATGCCTTAAAATTAAGAAAAAAAAAACATAAAAAATACGTCTTACTAGAGTGAGAAAGGAAAGCAGGCCAGCATGAGTGGCATCTGGAGAGCTAGCAGAGCAGGATCTAGTCCACCACAAAAGGCCTGGGGAAAAGTACTGACAGGGCAGGACCAGTCCACCTCATGTGGCCTGGGTAATGTACCAGCAGAGAAGGAATCAGCCCACCACAAACAGCCCAGAGGAAGGAAATGGCAGGGCAAGGACCAGTCCATTGCACAAGACACCAGGGGAACTTGCAGCAGGAGGAATGGAATCCAGATAGATGTAAAAGCTGCATGCCTCCCCACAAAAAGTCAGTCAGGTCACCACCCCATCTTTCAAGTGCACACTGTGGGATGCAAAAGCAGCCAGAGCTACCCTAAGCACCAGAGCAGACTACACTGAAAGCTTGAAATGGTGCTCTACACTAGGAGAAAAGCAGAATTTCAACATTTAGACAAAGTAGCAAAAAAAAAAAACAAAAACTGGGAAAGATGAACAAAAACAAAGAATAAAACAGAACTTAGAGAGTTACTTTAGTGGCAAGGAGGATCAGAATACAAACTCAGAAGAACTCAATAATGCAAAATGAAAACATGTGAAGCCTCAATGGTAAGTGTCAGTTGGTATCAGGCTCCAAAGTTAAAGGATAAAAAAGAGAAACACACTGGGAAAAGAGACACTGGGAAAAGAGAAAAGGAGAGGTGGATTGGTAAAATGATTGCACATGAAGACACATGTAAGAATCAGTGCAATGGAGGAGAAGATGGGGTAGGGGATGGTGAGTGCCTGAATATTACTCTCATTGGAATTAGCCCAAAGTGGGACTAACATCCATATTCAGTCAGCTATAGAAACCTATCTTATATATTAGGAAAGTGGGAGGGAAGGGGTAATAAGAGAAGGAGTGATGGACAAAGGAAGGGCGAATAGAAGGAGGTTGTGTTCAGAAGCAAAACATTTGGGGGGGGGGGGTGTATAAGATGGAGAGGAAAACATAGTAATCATAACTGTGTATGTAAATAGGATGAATTCACCCATAAAATGGAAGAGAGTAGCATAATAAATTAAAAACTAGAACTCCACAATATGCTATCTATGAGAAACAGATTTAAATCAAAGAGACATACAGAGTAAAGGTAAGGGACTGGAACAAAATTCATTATGCTTCAGCTAAAGCAAAAACAAAAGAGGTAGCAATCATGATCTCAAATCAAAAGTAAAAATTGGTTTAGTTAAGAGATAAAAAGGAAATTACAGGTAAAAGGCACCATAGACAATGAAGCAATATCAGCTCTGTGTGTGTGTGTGTGTGTGTGTGTGTGTGTGTGTGTGTGTATTGTTAATAGAAAAAAAACCAAAGGACTATCAAAAAGTCAGAAAAGAAACACACTTTATTTAAAAGCTATGAAATATCAGCCTACACAGAATCCCCAGGCTCTGGCAGCTCCCATCACCAAACTCCTGGAAGTGCCACCAGGATAAATGATAAGTCCAAACAGTCATTAAAGTGGGAAGCTTAAATGCCTTTCTAGGGGAACATGGGGACTGAAGATGAGAGGGATAGCTGATTGGCTTTACAATGGTAACAAAGGAAAATGAGAAGTCCAGGCAGGAATAACAGTGAGGGGTTGACCTTTACAATGGACACAAAAGGGGGAAAGGCCAACCAAAGGCTGGGCCACCTAGGTAAAGGACTTTGGCCTAAGGGGAGAAACCATTGGGACAAAAGAGATACTTAACACCTGATGGGATTAGCCCTCCCCAGGTAAACTACTTCAAGATCTATTTTTAGTCTGAGACTGAGATTGGACTTTCCCTCAGGGAGAAATTCTCATGTGACAAGGTCAAACTTGGGGCTTTTCACCTAAAAGCTAAGTAAACTGGAGGTCATTAAATCTTACTAGGCTACAAGTTTGACAGTAGATTCCACCTTGACAGTACCAAATGACAAAACATTCTAATATCTAAAGGAGAAGTTATATAAATTAAAAGAGTAAATATACCATACTAGTGGGGGACCTCAACATTCCCCTCTTGGAACTAGATAAATACAACAAAAAAGAAAGAAAGAAAGAAAGAAAGAAAGAAAGAAAGGAAGGAAGGAAGGAAGGAAGGAAGGAAGGAAGAAAGAAAGGAAGGAAGGAAGAAAGAAAGGAAGGAAGGAAGAAACAAATAAACAAAGAAATGAAGAAACAAAGAAATGAAGAAACAAAGAAATGAAGAAACAAAGAAGGAAAGAAGGAAAGAAGGAACAAAGAAAGAAGTTAAGGAGGTAAATAAAATTTTAGAAAAGTTTGATATGATAGACCTTTGGAGAAAACTGATTAAGACTTCAAGTCATTCACCAAATGATAAATAATTAAAGGATATAAAGAGGCAATTCTCAAATAAGGAAATCCAAAATTATCTTGTCATATAAAAAGAAAATGCCCTAAACCAGTCATGGACAAACTACAGCCAGAGGGCCAGATGCGGGCCCCTTGAAATGTTCCGTCCAGCCCTGCAGGACATTATTCCTAATCTGACAAATACAGTAAGTAAGATACAACACAATGAAACTTCGAAAGAGTTGCCTTAGAAACAGATTGACAGATGAGCATTTCCTTTCCTTTGGCCCCCTCTTTAAAAAGTTTGCCCATCACTGCTCTAAACCACTATTAATCAGAGAAATGTAAATTTAAATGACTCTGAGGGGAAGAGGAGGAAGATTTGGAAGTCAAAATTTAACATTGTACCAGAAATTATGGTACCATATCAGAAATATTGTACTATGATCAACTGTGAGAAACTAAACTTATCATCGTTGACTGGTCGTTGACTTTTTTTAAAGACATAGAGAGTATGGAAATATGTAGTGCATATAAACAGCACTGGTATAATCTAAATTAGATTATTTACTGTCTTGGAGAGGGAGGAAAGAAAGAGAAATTGGATCACAGAATGTCAGAAATCAATTAATGAAAAATTTTTCTACGTGTAATTTTTTAAAAATAAAAGAGCCAGGAAGTGTATGAAGCTTGACCTGAATGCATGTCTTCCTGACTGCAGGCCCTTAATCTCCAGACTCTTAACCACTGGCCCACACTGCCTATAAATTTTGTGTTTACTTTTTTGCTTATTTGTAGACATCTCTAGTGAAATGGAAATGCCTCAAAAATAGGGAATGCTTTTCATTTCTCTTCTTGTATCCCAAGCACATAGCAAAATATATTACACAGGATTTAATAAGTACTTCTTGAAATGAACTCAACTGAATGATTATTGAACTGAGTTGAATGGAAAATACTTAAAGACTTTCCCAAAAGTATTATTATGAGGTTCATAAGAAATTATGAATTAATTCCCTTTAGTATAAAAAATGAAATAAAGGTGAGCTTTCCCCTTTATTACTCCTAGTTTTTACTGGAAGTTCTCCAAAGGCAAGAAGTCAACAAGCATCTTATTCAATTTCTGAATAATTCTAACAGAAAATTTGAGCTGAAATTTCCATGTTACTTTCATCCACTGGTTCTTTTCTTAACTTTAAGTTACACAATGGAATCTGGCTTCAGGCATGTCAGCATGGAATCTAGAAGCCCCCAAACTTGTATCCTAGAAAGATTTAATGACCCCCAATTTACTTAGCTTAAAGGCGAAAGACCCAGGTTAGACCTGTCACAAGAGAATTACTCCCTGAGGGAAAGTCCAACTTCACTAGTCTCAGACTAACAATAGACCTTAAAGTAGTTTAGGTGGGAATGACTAATCCCATCAGGTGTTAAGTATCTCTTTTGCCCCAATGGTTTCTCCCCTTAGGCCATAGTCCTTTACCTAGGTGGCACAGCCTTTGGCTGGCCTCTCCCCCTTTTGTGTCCATTGTAAAGGTCAACCCCTCACTGTTATTCCTGCCTGGGACTCCTCATTTTCCTTTGTTACCATTGTAAAGCCAATCAACTATCCCTCTCATCCTCAGTCTCCATGTTCCCCTAGAAGGGCATTTAAGCTTCCCACTTTAATGACTTCTCCGAGTTGTCAATCTAGCATGGTTGGCCCTCTGAGGGGTCAGTGACCAGAGCAACCAGAGTTCCAATCCTGTGTGGAGGCCTAATTTTGCACTGAACCCCTTTCCTTAATTAAAAAGTGGTTTTTCTGAGTAATAGTTCTGTATTGTTGTTTTTTTTCCCAGTTAACAGATATTATATTTTTTAAATATATAGGGATACATAAAAGATTCCCAAGTCTCTTCTTCTCCAGGCTAAGCATCCACAACTGAACATATACCATGTGGTCTAAGTACTTTAGTATACTGTTTACCTCTCTCTAAACTTGGTATTCAACCAATGTCTCATTTCATTGATGAAGACAATGGGCATTTTTTAAATGAGAGGCATCGTGCTAGGTGCTAGAGATGCAAAGACACAAAAAAAGCGCAAGCCATCTAAGAACTTACATTATATTATAAGAAAACAATTTTTAATTTTATTTTTTCTTAATCATATGTAAACAAAAAAATTGACATTTTTTTTTTAATTTTGAGTTCCAAATTCTTTCTTTCCCTTCCTCTCTTCATCCCCTTTCCTTGAAAAAGGCTAGTAATTTGATATAGATTATGCATGTTCAGTCATGTACAACATTTACATATTAGCCATATAAACACAACCAAAAAAAGAATAATAAGGTTGTTGGGTTTTTTTTTTTAAACATGCTTAAATCTGCATTCAGAATCCCTCAGTTCTTTCATTGGAGGTAAATAGCGGTTTTTTCATCATAACTCCCACAGAATCTCTTGGATCTTCATATTGTTTAGCTAAGTCATTCACAGATGATCATCATATAATACTGCTGTACTATGGACAACAATCTCCTGGCTCTTCTCAGTTCACTTTCCATCAGTTCAAATAAATCTTTCCATGTTTTTTCTGAAAAAATCCTGTTGGTCATTTCTTATAGCATAAAAGTATTTCATCACAATCATATAAAACTATTTGTTCAGCCATTACCCAGATGATGGACATCCTCTCAGTTTCCAGTTCTTTGCCACCACAAAAAGAGGCCACTATAAATATTTTTGCACACACAGCTCCTTTTCCTTCTTTAATTTCTTTAGGATATAGACTTAATAGTCATATTAGTTCATTGGATATGATATGCAGTTTGATACCTCTTTGGGCATAGTTCCAATTTGTTCTCTAGAATGGTCAGATCAGTTCACAGTGCCACTGACAGTGCATTAATGTCCCAATTTTTCCACATCCCGTCCAACATTTGTCATTTTCCTTTTATGTCATATTAGCCAATCTGATAGGTGAGAGCTTGTACCTAAAGAGTCATTTTAATTTGCATTTCTCTAATCAATATTGATTTAGAACATTCTTCATATGACTATAAATAGCTTTGATTTCTTCTGAGGGAAACAACATTTGACAATAATTAGGTCCCTAAAATGGAAATTTATATTACTGATATAATCCTTATAATCAGAAATTACTGTGGAACTATCCTGTACTTTTCCTGGCTCCCCTACTTCTAGTAATATGACCTCAAATTAAAAATCATTTTAATTTAACTTTTTAGACAAAACTTGTCACACTTCCAGCCATTTTGAGTTATTAGTCATCTAAAACTTCAAAGTCTTTTTCATATGAAATGCTCTTAAGGAAGGTTACCCCCCACTTTGTAATTGTGCAGATGATATTTTTGTTACTAAGTAGGTCTCTGCATTCTTGTCACTATATTTTAGTTCATTTCCACCTATCGTCAGACTATTGAGATCTTTTAGATGTCTTTACACAAGGTTGTTAGCTAGGGAGCAAATGCAATAGTATAGAGAATGGCAAGTTCACCATCACATCTAAGTATAGAGATTTGTATGTGTGTATGTATGTGTATGTATATACACACAAAATAATTAAATATGAGGTGATTTGGGAGGAAAGGCACTAACAGTTGGATCAGGAAAGACTTCATGTAGGAGATGGAGTTAGTTTCTTCTTGAGGATATTAGTTACTTCTTAAAGGAAAAGAGGGAGTCTGTGAGGCAGAAATGAGTAGGGAATTCATTCCTTAAATGGGGAACAATTGGCATGAAGGCACAGGGATAAGATTTGGAGAACTGTATATGAAGAATAGTTTATTTGGATCACACAATATTGGAAAGCGAATGCTGTCCAATGAGGCTTGATAGAAAGGTGGAGTCCGTGTTGGTAAGGACTTTAAAAAACAGAAGAGTTCACATTCTATCCTAGAAATAATAGGGAGCCACTAAAATGGATTGTTTAGATGACTCACATGGTCCTATCTGCACTTAAAGAAAGCCAATTTGTCAGAAAAGTGAAGGATAGACTGGATTAAAGAGAGACTTGAGTCAGGCAGAGCAATAACGAGTTTATTGCATTAATCTAGCCACGAGGTGAAGAGGGACTGAACTAAGGTATTAACCATGTGAGTAGAGACAAGGTATCATTTGGAAGAGAAGACCTCAAAATGTCAGAATTTCATTAACAGATGAAAGAGGAGTGAAGATGTGAAAGTAATACTAAGGTTTCATACCTGGGAGACTAGAAGTATAATGGTCCCTCTGATAGAAATAGTAAAGTTTAAAAGAAAGAAGTAGGAGGAAATGAGTTAACTTTGGAATATGTCGTTTGAGATATCTAAGAAACATCCAAAAGATAGTTAGTGGTATAGGAACGAACCTCAGGAGAGAGATTAGAGAGGAATACATAAATCTGTGAGTCCTTTGTCTTAGAAACAGAAATTAAACTCTAGGTAGCTGATGAGATTATTAGAAGAGAAGAGAGCATAGACTAGAGAGCCTTGGAAAATACTCGCAATTATAGGGAATGTGGCATAGAGCAAAAGAGATCAAGAAGACAGGTAAGAGAGGAACCAGGAGAGTAAAGTCATCAATTCATAGAGAAGACACTATCTCAGGGGAGAGAATAGTATGCCATGAAAAAATTCAGTTGATAGGTCAAGTCTATTGAAGACTCAGAATAATAAGGGTATTCAATGAAGACCCAGTCCTTAAAGCATGTACAATAGCTATGTGGAAGACTGATAAGTAATTCCAGAAATGCATGATGGAAGAGCTCTTTCTTTCCCTAACTGAGCATTCACAGATACTTTCTATTTCTGCTCAGCCTATTGAATATTAATGAAAAACCTTAATAATTGGCTACTATGCCAAAAATGAGTGCTCATACACAAAATTCATAAAAACAAAATCATTCTTAGAACACTATTTTAAGCATCTGGGTGGGGAAGGGGCAGCATCCCAAAGTGGCAATGACCCACCACCTGCTGTCAGCTATGTTTCTTGTGAGAAATAATATTAGTAGAAAAATCCCTGTCCTTTCAGAGCTACCCTTAGAACTCCAAGGAGAAGAATTGCTCCTTACTTGGAGGATTCAGCTCATTAGTCTAAGCATGGTTCGGGAAGAGTAAATCCAGAAACTATGTGCTGCTTGGGAAAGGACAATCAAATTTTTGTCAATTAAGAGATCCCTGATAATGTGGAAGTTTCACTTGACTGATGCAGTCAGAAGCCAGATCACATAGGATTGAGTTGTGAGTGAAAGGAAGTGGAGGCAGTCAAGACAGCCTTTTTTAGGAGTTTGACTAAGAAGGTGAGGAAAGATATAGGTCTATACTCTTAGGCTTTAATGACCTTGAAGGTATTTCAAGGATGGGAGAAGCTTCAGGGCAGCATTGGTAAAAGTTTTAGAGATCTGGTACCTAAACTGCAACTTCAAGCTGCCTGTGAGCACCTTCCATCCCCATTACCTCAGATAGTAAAAGGAGGAAGTGCTCACACTGGGTGGTTGGACAGAGGAGCAGAGCATGCAAAAAATGTCTCAGGTGCTGTGGAGAGGGAGAACAGAACAGTCCCCTCCATGCTGCCCTGGCACCAGTGCCATGGCTTCAACAACACGGCTTAGGGAAATAAGAAATAGTAAGCTGAAGGAGAAAGAAAGAGAAGGGGAGGGTGGGGAAAGAGAGAGAGAAAGAGAGACAGAGACAGACAGACAGACAGAAACAGAAACAGAGTCAGAGGAGAGACAGAGAAAGACAAAGACAGAGAGACAAAGACAGAGAGAGGGGTGTGTGGAGAGGAGAAGGAGAGAGTGAGAGGATTGAGGTTGCACTAGAAAAGATAGGAGGGAATAAAAGAATCAAGTGCACATGTGGAGGTATTGACCATGGCAAGAAAATGGACCATCTCGTTATCAGATACTAGAGGTTGTCTCTCTTTTTTATTATTTATATCCCCAGTACTTAGCACAATCTGTGGCATGGAATAGTTACTTGATTAATCCTATTTTGTTCATTGTTGACTCATTATCAGAGTAATCAATGTATGGACTGATTCGCTTAATTCTTTTTCTTTGTTGCAAAGAACAATTCAATTCTTTATTGAGGTAGGATTCAAATGAGGGGGATGATCAAGACATAACTTATAAAAATGAAAGCATAAAAGAACTATTTATTTTAAGATAATGTTATTTGTTTTGTTGAATTAATGACTCTTCTTACTCTTTGAAAATACTAATAAGCTTTTATAAAAATACTCTATATTCAAATAGCTGATCCAGTATTTGCTCATCATCCCAGAATGCCTCAGTGACACTGTCCATAGGATATTTGTAATTACTTTATTTAGGTAAAATCTGCTGATTAAAGAGATTCATTTCACTTTAATAATTCTTTATAGGAACCAGTTTCTCTTCTAAAGAATGATTCTCCTCTCATGTTTCTTAGAATTCCTTCAATACTTAGAAAAATTCTTCCTCTGTTTCTAACACATCAACCAACATTCTTCTGTTTTCCTACAATTGTTAAACTCCTCACACTCAGCAAACACGAACTGAGTTATCTGGGTTTCTGAAAACAAACATTTAATTTCCAACTTGCCCTAGCCAAAAAATCCCAATTTTGTAATTGAGTGTCAAGCTTTCCAAAAGCCAATTACTTAGGGGACACTGACACTGTGCTTTCATTAATATAATAGCATAGCCACAGTCCTACAACATGGCAGAATAATGCATTAGCAAGAATGCTGTTTACATTGTTTCCTGGGACATTTACAGTGATCCAATCAATAGGACTTTAAAATGTCTTGTCTTTGAAATCAAAGGATCGTTAATCTTTACTATGTCATTGAATTGTCACTATTAGATTTACCTAATTGATGTTCATGGCAACAGTATAGGCTTTACAAGATACTTGTAGTGTGCAGCTATGTTTACCTAAAGGAAACCCTATATATTTCTGTGAGGGAGTAAAAACAGGAAATTAATCTTGGTTATCAAAGCACACAGAAAAAGAAGTTATTTGTATGTTCAGCAGGCTTTCTTTCCCAATGTCATATTTATTATGCAATTTGTTTTTATTTAATTGGAAAGGGAATGTATTGGTACATTGATTTAACATGTTTCTTACACTTCAGATAGCATTATGAAGTAGCATTCTACCATCTAAGATCAGTGAATGAAAACTCCAGGAAATAGATTTGGGGGCTTAGAGTCAGATAAACCTGGGTTCAAATCTCATCTCTTAACTGATTTTGCATCCTTTGACAAGCTCATTCAATTTCTGTTTGCTCTAAGCAAGTCCCTAAAATACATACATACACGAGTGTACACACACACGCACACACACAAACATAGATTTATATAAACAGTCACAGATAAAATATCTATCTTGGCTGGCAGAGACTGTGAAGGTGTGCCCTTGATGTTCTGATGGGCACAAAACTAAAGACCATGATTTGATTGAACCAAACTGCCTTATTAATGGTAGCTCACTTGGAAATTGGAACTTTAAGTGATTACAGCACAGAACTGCAATTGCTGGTTTATTTCTGTATCCAATAGGTAGAGGGAGGGGGGAAGGTATAGGCTTGTGATTTCATCAGTTTTGAAAACCATTCCTGGTGTGGAAAGTACCTTCACTAATCCATATCAAGAACTCATTTGTAACTTAAAGGCTCAGGGAATGGCTCTGGTTCAGAAAAATTATTGCTCACTGGCTAACTTTCTGGTAATGAATCTTTTTCAAACTTTTTCAAACTAGATTGAGACATTGTTGAACAAAGTCTTTTTTTCTTGGCAGGATCTGTAAAAAATTGTTCCTATAAGTATATTCTTAAGAAACTAAGTATGATCTCTTTTCTCATCTGGCTGTCTATCTTTGGGATTTCTCTAACTTATCCACCGAACCCTCATATCATGTATCTTCTCCTGTCCTACTTTTCAGTTTTCTTATGTGTTCTGTTTTCCTTCAATAGAATGCATGCTCCTAGAGGACATGGACTATCCTTTTTTTTTTTTTGTATTTGTTTGTATCTGACTTGCCAACTGAAAAAGGGAACTGCCCTAGAGGGATGTGAGATGATACAACCCACCTAGGAACCTCCCCAGGGCCAGTAAAATACAAACTCCTTGGCTTATAGGAAAACAAAATTTATTTTATAGTGAGAATAAAGAAAATGGTAGGTAAGACCCTAACACTCTTAAAACTAGGCTCCACCCAACTTCTAAATCTCCTGCAAAAGGAGAGCTCTTCTTTCTCTCCTCTGGGCCCTGCTTACAGCTCCCTGGTCTTATCTAAAAAAAACCCAAACACTATCTGACTCTAAACTAATCTATTTACTATGGATTAAAAAAAAAGGAAAAGAAAAGGACTCACAGGTGAATATGAGCCCTTACCCAAAGCTTGGGGTTGGCTGTACTATATAACCCAAAGTCCCAGATGACAATCTTTGGATTACCTTGGCCCAAGAGGATTTCTGGCAGCTGGATCACTCGCAGATGATCTCTGTTCTCAGGGGAAACAGTTCACTCTGTTATGAGTAAGATGAGATAGCTAGTTATTGGGAATTAAGATGTACCTAGTAGGAAGGAGCTGGAGCTGGGAATTCCAGGATGGAATGAGGGAGGAGGAAGTCTGTCTGGGCTCTGAGTGTGGACTCCATTAGTGGTAGGAAAAAACTGTTGCCAGCCTGGGAGCCCTCAGAGCAAAGGACACCTTGCTTCCTGATTTCCCCTGGGATCCTGTGTGGTGTGTCATCTAGAAAAAAGACAAGATCTACAAAGCCAAGAGAAGAGGTGTACTGGAGGAGTGCTTCAAGCAAAACCCTCACTACTTGGTTCCTGAGACCATTCTGACTCCTGGTATCCAGAGATCATCTGGATTGCAGTGAGAATCCCAAAGCCACAAAGCCCTAGCTGTACTCAAGCCTGGCAGGTTCCAGGTTTGAGGCAGAAACCCAGAGACTCCATTTATAGCTCCTTGGACCCTGTTAGTTTAGATCACTTAGATAAGAGTAGAATAAGTCCTCCCATTGCCCTGTGGTTTTATCCCTTAGATTTTAGTATAGAAATCCTTTCCCACCTTTTTAGTATAACATAATTAAAGCTGTTAAGTTCCTTTTACCCTGTTAGCCTGTTACTATACTCTGGTCTAGTGGAAGCTGGGTGACAGTTAAGATCAACTGCCATTCCTGTGGAAATCCAGTAAACTCTGGTCTCTTCACCCTGGTCCAGTCTCTCATAAATCCTAGAGTGTGTTCCCACAAACCCTTAGTTTATTGTAATATCCCTGGTGACCACATTACCTTATATTTTCTTACAACTCCAAAGCAGACTCTCAACCAAGGAGTCACTAATCTCTCCACAAAATTTAGGACTACCAAGGGAAAATCTGTCAGAGCAAAAAAAAAAAAAACAAAAAAACCTCCTTCCAGTTTGGTAGAAATCAGGGCAGAGAGCAAAATCTCCTTCCTCCAGCTCAGTGGAAATTAAGGAAGAAGAGTAATCACAGTTAACAGTTCAAAACTCACACAATCCTTCTCTCCTCAGAATCCTCTCCCAGGGCTTGTATCCAAATTCTCTTCTTTTCCTCTTAAAGCTAATCCCAGAAATTTACTCTATTCCTAACTTACTTCCTACACAGCCTTTACTGTGCCTGGTATATAGTAGGTATTTAATAAATATTTATTGACTAGTATTGACTCTAATGAGGCATCAGAACACAACTTTAATCAATGGAATAGCATTAGGACAGAGAATGTGCACTTAGTGTCTGTATATTCTCTGTGTTGACATAATTTAAGACAGACAATTTAGGGAAATTAGTGTCATCATGTATGTCATCCATATGTCTGCCTTTATCTAGCTCTTCTTTCATACAGAATCTATACTCCAAGAGATCAAGGGGTATGTTTAGTTATACTGATTTCAAATTACCTTGTTCAAAACACATCTTTAATTACTATAAATAAAAGTATTAAATAGTGCAATAAAGCAGATAGGATGTACAGTGGATAGACCGCCAGGCTTGAAATCAGGAAGATTTATCTTTCTATGTTTAAATCTGGCCTCCAACTTACTAGTTATGTGACCAGGAAAGTCATTTAACCTGTTGGCCTCAGTTCCTCATCTGTAAAATGACCTGGAGAAGGAAATAGCAAACTACTTAGGAAACTTTGCCAAGGAAACCCCCAAAGGGGTCAGGAAGTTTTGCATAATTTCTAAGCACAGGAACACAAATAAGAGAATCAAAGTCTCCAAGCCAAAAGGAAATACGTTTATTGAGAGAGGGCCAGTCTCACAATAAAGCCAGACTTCTGGTCAAGTCCAAAAGACCCAGACCATTATGAGAGGACATCTCTGCCCAAAGAATTTTAAATACCAATTTAAAAATAGTCCAAGACAATGGTTATACCCATTTAAAAACAGAAGCACAAGGAAGCAACATTCATTGGTTGAGGCAACTAGGAAATACTTCTTATTTATTTATAAAAGAAGTCATTTGATGATGACTTAAAAGTAATCACTTGATAGACAAGGGGGTGGTAGGGGAGCCTGAACTAATGATGTGAATGATAAGAGTATGTAGTGTTGGGTGGTACCAGGCTTTGAACCCAGGGCCAGGCCTAGTGACATCTACTGGATCGCAAGTTCAAGAATATAATTATTGCTGAGGGTGCATGATATAGTAATTTTCAAGGCTAAGGCCCAAAACTGAGGCCTATACTAACAATGGTAACCTATGCTAAAGCAGTTATTTACTGAATTCAAAACTTAAAAATTTATACTAAAATAATCACAATAGGCCTACTAAAATCACCACTTATGCTAACATTATTTAAGTATCTTAGAATTACAATTATGATTAACTCAATACCACTGCTAACATTAAAATCTAATCCTCATATAAGGGGGTAGGAGATTTTTCACTCACAGAAGAGTCAGACATGACTGAAATAACTGAACAGCAATATGAACTAGTAAACAGATACACTACTGTAACAATATTATACAGATAATTATTGTGCCAGTTTATATCAAATCAAATAAAAATGTTAACTTTCTCCTGACCAATTAGGGATATTAATAAGATGTATGCATATTATTTTTTTAATCTGAAGAAAATCACTATTTACTTAGATTCCCTATAAAGTATGCATTTACTTTCAATTTCAGACTGAGTGTTTTACAAAGAAAATACAAATCAACAAATTGGTAAGCGACACAGCCACCCAAAAAGTCAAGTTTCTAATTAGATCAGGAGGCTCTTTGTGATTAATTATAATCCTAATACATCAAATCTTACTCCATCTACTGATTGCTTTTTAGTTCATCCCCAAAAGCTATGAAATTCAAGGCCTTGGTTCCAGAAAACATCCATTAAATTTTCAGTCCATCATGTTTTGGTTTCTCTTCAGAAATTGGGTCAAAATATAAATGTCCTCGAATGTCTATTTGACCTGCATTTCATTAAACCAAACTGGGTTTTGTAGTAATTACATTTCTTCTTTAAAGTTCCTAATTTATTAAATTGAAAAAAGTCCTTGAGCCATAGACATACTTTTTTCCTCGTCCCCCATTCCCCTCCCTGACTTTTCTCAGACACTGACCTCATACATTACTTTTAAGTTCCTTCTAAGTACATCTTTCCGACAGTCAGTACCAGCAGGGCACCTTCACATGTTACAATTTAATGAGGCACAGGAACAAGTCATGAGTCCCTGAAGAAAAGTATTACCTGATCTGCTTCATTTATTCCTTCCAATAATCATACCATTACCTACAGCTTCTGTTTTTAATTAGTGATATCTAATGATTAACACTGGCCAATTTGCATCCAATTATATCCCCTGAAAAATTAGAAGTAGATGAAAGACTGAGTGCCATTAATCACTCTGTAATGGGTCTGTGCCTAACTATCACATAGGAACATGCTGTACCTTCTCAGATGAGTTCAATAGAAACATGTCTGGGTGGGTATTGAGCAAAAGTGTAATTGATAGTAAGCAAGACTGCAAGAAAACTCCCTTTTGTAGCTAACCCCCCCAAGGTCTTCAACCATGGACAAGGCAGCAGTTACTCTAGGTTCATTCTCTTCCCATCTTGTTCTCTCCTTTAAAAGTTGGAGCTATTCTGCGCTCTTTGTGGTGGCAAAAAAATTAGAAAATGAGAGAATGTCCTTCGATTGGGGAATGGCTGAACAAATCGTGGAATCTGTTGGTGATGGAATATTATTGTGCTCAAAGGAATAAAGAACTGGAGGAATCCCATGTGAACTGGAAAGACCTCCAGAAATTGATGCAGAGCGAAAGAACTGAACCAGGAGAACATTGTACACAGAGACTAATACACTGTGGTAAAATTGAATGTAATGGACTTCTGTACTAACAGCAATGCAATGACCCAAGACAATTCTGAGGGATTTATGAGAAATAAAACTAGCCACATTCAGAGGAAGAACTGTGGAAGGAGAAACACAGAAGAAAAACAATTGCTTGAACCCTTGGGCTGATGGGGATATTATTGGGGATATAGACGCTAAATGATAACTCTAGTCCAATTATCAATATTATGGAATTAGGTCTTAATCAATGATACATGTAACAACCCAGTGGAATTGTGTGTCAGCTAAGGGAGGTTAGGGAGGTTTGGGGGAGAAAGAAAGAACATGAAACATAACTATGGGAATATATCCAAAAATATTTCTAAAAAATAAATAAATGAAAGATGGAGCTATTCCTTTATCAATTAGGTGACAATCTAACTCAATGCAAATATAATCTACTTAAAGCAATGGCTATAACACTCTCAAATTAACACTTAAAAACTGTATCTCTTGGGGCCAGTTGAATGACTCAGTGGATTGAGAGCCAGGGCTAGAGCCAGGAAGTCGTAGGTTCAAATCTGGCCTCAGATATTTCCTAGCTGTGTGACCATTGGCAAGTCACTTAATCCCCATTGCCTAGCCCTTACCACTCTTCTGCCTTAGAACTGTAAAAGTGAAATTTGGGGAATGCCATTCTAAAAATATATATATATATTTCTATGGACAAGGGAAATGTATCAAAACCACATTTCCCGTGATCCAACATGGTCCAACTGATTTCCGTTTCCGACGTCTTGACGCAGGGGAGAGCTTAAATCTCCTGGGTTAGGAGGGAGTGCTCTCTTTGGCGAGTAGGCGCTTCCAGGAGACAGGAAACAAAATGGAGGCGGCAGTTTTGAATGCTTACAAGCGCGTGGTCTAATGATTTTATCTATCAGCATGGCTTTAATTAAAATACTAATATATATATTTATACCAGCTTTTATCATTTTTCATTTTTATAGAACCAATACTCAGTATTGATTCTAAGACTTTAAAAAAAACAACTGTGCCTCCTCTCAAATCCTTAGAGAAGGAAAAAGTTGTGAATTCATCCCAATGCTGGTCCCAAGGTCAATCTAGAGAAACTAGAAACATTGAGTTAACAACCTGATCCATGGGTCCTTTGAAGGTCACTATTAATTTGATAAAATATTGCTTCTGACACAGTGGTAATGAAGTCTGCCCAGGATTTATAGGAATAGGGGAGGTATGCAGAACTCAAGTTAGATATTTCAGGAGTAACACATCCTCCAAACATTGGCTCAGTGTCAAACATTTCACCCTAGAAAAATGAGGAAGTAAAACCTCCAAGTACCTCACACTCCCTGAAAGAAGATAGGCCATGCTATTTGCCTTCTTCCTGGTCCCTCTTTTTTCCCTTTCCAACATTACTTTCCAAATGACCACAGTTATGTATTTAGGTATTCTCTCTAATCTGCCTGACTTTGGTTTTTTTTTTTTTTTTAATTTTCAAAATTTATTTATGTAATAGAATTTATTACTAGATATCTCAACTTCTTCTATCTCTGCATCATAGAATTCACATTGGAGAAGGAATCACCAACCAAAAGATATGTGTGTATATATATAAAGTGTCTGTCGTGTTTCTATTTATCAGTTCATTCTCTGGAGGTGGACATTTACAAATTATTCTTCAAATAATAATTCTATTAGTTGTATATAATGTTCTCTTGGTTCTACTCTTCATTACTTCACATAGGTCTTTCCAAGTTTTTTTTTAAATTAATTAACCTGCTCATCATTTCTTATACCGCAGTAATATTCCATCACAAATACATAACATAATTTGTCTAACCCCAACTGATGGACATCACCTCAATTTCCAGTTCTTTGCCACAACAAAGAGTTGCTATAAATATTTTGGAACGCATAGGTTCTTCTTCTTTTTCCCTGATCTCCTTGAGAAATAGACCCAGCAATGATATTCTTGGGCCTAAGAATATACATATTTTTTTTTTAACTTTCTGGGCATAATTCTAAATTGCTTTCCAAAATAGCTGGATCAATTTGTAGTTCTACCACAGTGTATTAGTGTCCGCATTTTCCCACATCCTCTCCAACATTTGGCATTTTGCACTTTTATTATTTCAATCAATCTGATAGGTGTGGGATATCTTAGAAATGTTTTGATTTGCATTTATCTAATCAGTAGTTATTCAGAGCATTTTTTATATACCATACATGACTGATTTCTTAACCAAAAAACTGCCTGTTCATACCTTTTAACTATTTATCAATTGGAGGATAGCTCTTCTTATATTCTTTAACAAAGTTCTCCACATATTTTATATGTAAGGCCACTTTCCAAGGAACTATCTATAAAAATTTTCCCTCAATTTTCTGCTTTCCTTCTAATATTGACTTTATTTGTACAGAAACTTTTTAATATAATGTAATAAAAATTACAGTTTACTTCCCCACTGTTTACACATAAATTCCTCTCTATCCATAAATCTGATAATGTTCCCTGTTCTTCTAATATGTTTATTAAATCTCCTTTTATGTCCGTATCACATATCCATTTTGATCTTATCTTAGTAAATAGTGTAAGATGTCTATACCTAGGGTCTGCCAAACTATTTTCCAATTGTCCCAGTTCCCAAATAATGGGTTTTTATCCCAAAACTTGGAACTATACTTTTGTCAAATGAAAGGTTGCTATAATCTTTTTTTTAAAAAAACATTTATTAATATTTATTTTTTTGAAAAGTTAACATGGTTAACAGAAGGTAAGGGTTTTCAAAGAAAACAAAAAAAATAAACAAACAAATACTTATGGTTTAGGTAGATTTTTCATATCATTTTAAGAAGAAATTTATTTATACCTATGCTTCCCAGTGTTTTTTTTTTTTTAGATAGGTAGGAATGAGCATTGTATTTTGGCAAAGGCTTTTTCTACCCCTATTGATATAATCATGACTTTTGTTACTTTTGTTATTAATGTAATAAATTATATTGATAGCTTTCCTTATATTAAGTTATCCCTATATTCCTGATATAAATCCCATTTGATCCCAATGTATAATCTTTGTGGTATTTTGTTATAGTTTCTGAGCTAATATTTTATTTAGGATTTCTGGATCTATGTTCATTAATTAAATTGTTCTATAATTTTCTTTCCCTGTTTATACTCTTCCATGTTTAGGTATCAGCATCATATTTCTTTTATAAAAGGAGTTTAGTAAGATTTCTTCTTTACCTATCCTTTTAAATAACTTAATAGTGAAATAAATTGATCTTTAAATGTTTGGTAGAATTCACTGGTAAATCCATCTGGTCCAGATGCTTATTTTTAGGAAGCTTCTTTATAACCTGTTCAATTTCTTTTTTCTAAAATAGGCTTATTTAGATAATTTATTTCCTCCTCTGATAGTCTAGGTCAGTGAAGCACAAACTTTTTAAAGAGGGGGCCAAAGAAAAGGAAATGCTCATCTGTCAGTCTGTTTCTAAGACAACTCTTTCAAAGTTTCATTTTATTGTATCCTACTCATTGTATTCGTCAGATTAGGAATAATGTCCCACAGCCAAATAGAACATTTTAGGGGGCCACATCTGACCCGTGGGCTGCATCATACCCATGGGCTGTAGTTTGCCCATCACTGGTCTAGGCAGTTTGTATTTTGAGGTATTCTTCCATTTCACTTACATTGTTAAATTTGTTGGCATATAATTGAATAAAATAATTCTTAACAATTGTTTTAATTTAACCTTCATTGGTGGTATATTCATCCTTTTCATTTTTAATGCTAGATATTTTGTTTTCTTCTCTCTTTTTTTAATCATATTATCCAATGGTTTGCCTATTTTGGTGATATTTTCATAAAACCAACTAGTTCTCTTAAATGAAATTATAATAGTCTTGCCTATGATTTTTAGAATTTACAATTTGTTATTTAGTTGGAATTTTTAAGTTGTTCTTTTTCTAGTTTTTTAAAAAATGTATTCCCAATTCATTGATCTGTTTTATCCTATATTTTATTGATAAAAAAAAAAACATTTAAGGGGCAGCTGGGTAGCTCAGTGGAGTGAGAGTCAGGCCTAGAGACAGGAGATCCTAGGTTCAAACTCGGCCTCAGCCACTTCCCAGCTGTGTGACCCTGGGCAAGTCACTTGACCCCCATTGCCCACCCTTACCAATCTTCCACCTATGAGACAATGCACCGAAGTACAAGGGTTTAAAAAAAAAAATTAAAAAAAAAAAACATTTAGAGGAATACATTTTCCTCTAATTGTTGCTTTTTTTGTATTCCATAGGTTTGGGTATATTGAAGAATATACTAAAATTCAAAGTACTATTTTAATGCTCCTATAACTCAAAATGCTTCCTGAGAAATCATTTTGAGATAGTATACTTTATTTGATTAAACAAAAGAATTGTTAGATCTTTTTTGTTGATAAGTATTATGCTATGGGCTAAAGAAAAAATATATTTTTAAAATAATGAATGTACTATCCTAGTCCATGTCGATATAGGGCTTATAATCTAGTAAGGGAGTTATGATGCAAAAAATTATAATGAGATAGTGTTTAGTACATTTTAAATACTTGTAGAGAAAAGAAAGAAATATTAAAAGCAGTGGGAGACTATATATCATCTGCAATTCAGACAATTGCGCTTGATTATTTTGACCTTTTGTTCCTTCAACTACATCATTTATGTTTAAAAAAAAAAAGGGTTGGAGGGCCTCAATTATCTTTAAATTATCCATGGAAAAGCCCACTGAGTTTATATTGTTTCTTGATGTAGATATCCCATTGACCCAGTTCAGAGCATCACAAAGCATTAATAACAAATGAAAGAGAAAGCCCTTAAGTAGTTGCTCTGTACCAGCAAGTATACTAAGCAATGAGATATAAATGCAAAAGTATGAGTCTGCCAGCTCAAAGAGAAATAATCTCCTAACTGGTTTCCTTACTTCCATTCTATCCCAATTCTAATCTATCTTGCAAATCACTATGAATATTCCTCAAGCACATCCTTAAACATGTCACTTCCCTGCTTATAAACTGTCAATGGCTTGCTCATTAAAGTTGCAATTCTTTAATCTTATATGTGAGGACATGTATGATCTAGTTACAACCTATTTTTTGAGTTTCATTTTCTATTCTTACCTTCTTTACCTATACTCTCTCCTGCAATAAAGCTAGACTCTTTTCCTGGAAATTATCTTCTTTCATATGAAATGAAATGAATATCTCATCACTCCTTGCCCATAAATGAAGTTTGTTAGTTAACAAGCATCCAGGTATTTACTATGTCCTATCCCACATGATCCCTCCATGAAAACTTTCCTGAGAAAACCAGAAAATTACATTTTATATTTTTATCATATATACTTTCTGTTTTGTTTAAAACTTCATTTTACAAAGAGAAAGAAAACCATTAGACAGTTATACTGACTTATGATTGCTCTGTTTGCTCTTTATGAGACACAAGTAAAAATAAATGTAATATATAAATATATACATGCTTATATTTATGTAAAATATGTGTACATAGACATATAATTATATATGTACATATATATTGTGCTATATGTGTATATATATATATATAACAATAGCCTTAAATTTATTCCACAAAGATTTCACTCCTTTATAGCATCATTACCCACTTTTTCTAATAATTGTCTTAGCAACTCATTCATGCGTAATTTGAATCTGTTACCCTAAAAACTATGATCCCAAGCAAAACTAGAAAATTCCCAGCACCCTACTTACTTCCTGTCCTTATGTGCTGACATAGACAGGATACAGGATATAAATTGGGTAGAGTTCCACGTCTGTCTTTCCGTCTGTCTCTCCGTCTCTCTCTCTCTCTGTCTCTCTCTTTAGCCTCCTAAAGGGTTTTTACCTGAGGAGGGTTTTTACCCTCTTAACTCCCTGTCCACATGGTAGGGGAAGCAAGCTGCTCCCTGGCATTTTTACCCCTAGTGGGGAGGGGAAAGAAGGTTAATCTTCCAAACTACAGACAGGAAGTAGAATTGCAAGCATAGCCCACTCTATGAAAGAACGGTGTATTATCTCAAACAGTTACCAGTTTTAGGATGTCTTTTCTTCCTACTATTCCTGGGTTCACTGGTCCTTGAAATTAGCTTGAATAATCTTGAGATTCAGGGGAAAAATGCATTTCCCTACAACCCCTTGCCATTCTGGCCTGCCCAGTCTCTATAATACTTCCAATATAGGATTCCTCCTGTAATGCTAGGTGGCTAACAGAAACTTTTTGCTTCTGTAATTTCTAATGGTCACAAAAAGTCAGTTAAACATCTTAGAATGTTCAGAAAGTCAGTTAGAACTTAAAGCTATAAACAGAGGTGAAGTTCCAACTGACAGGGCTTTTGCCTTCTGGCTTTCGCTGTGGCTGGAGGCTTTTGCTTTGGCCTTTTGGCTTTGGCCTAATTTCTTCGGCCTTGGCCTGTGCTTATTTTGTTTTGGGGAAATTTGGACCTATCTCATTTCTCTGGACCTCTCCCTGATCTACCATCTGCATCCCTCCCCTTCCCTGATTTTCCTTTGGGTTCTGGTTGGAAGGGAGGGCTTGGTGATTGAACATAGTGGGTTTTAGTTTCTTTAGATAATTGGAGTATCCTCAAATGAGTTATCCCTAGATTTGATAAAGACTTTATTTAAAAGGCAGTCAAATCTTCCAGACTGGGAGAGCCAGTCTCTCTTTCTAAACCTCTCCACGACCCATCCCCCACCCTCACCCCTCTCCCTAACAGCAATTAGAAAATCCTGAACCGCCTCCCCTTCTGACTGACCTGGTATTAATAAATCCCCTTGTTATCTATTCAAACCCTGTGGTGAGTCATTGTGTCAAAAATTAAGACAAGGGCCAAGAGGAAAGAATCATTTTCCTTTATTTCTTGAGACAACTGAGGCATCCATCTTGACAGGAAGTACCCACCCTCAAGACTTCCTCCAGCCATCAGTTTGACTGGTAGGGAGGGGCTCTCTCCACCCCTCCCTCAAGAGACTTTGAAACTAAGGAGAGAAACCCTCCAGTCAAACCTAAATGTTTCTTACTAGCCCTAATTTCCTCTCTGTATCCTCTTTCTCAAGCCTCTGGGAATAAACCTGTATAAGCTGCCCTCTCCTACATATCCCATTTCCCTTATCTCCTATATATCTTCCCATACCTTCATTTTCCTCCTACAATCACTTTATAATCCCCCTATTCCCCCTTTATCTTTCCTCACACCCACCTACTCAGATTATTTATTTATTTATTTATAACACTCCACACCATGTTTAGCGAAAAATTCTCCCTCAATATGGGAGATTCCAGAGGTGTGACCAAAAGGAAACTAGATGGATGATTACACTGGGGAGGGAAAGGAATCTTAGAGTCTGGAGGTGGATTTTAAGCCTTTTCCAACTCCATCATTTTATGAAAAATCTCTATTGGAATTAGAAAAAAGAACTCTTGAATTCAGTGCCTGTAACCTGTCACATTTTGTTTGTTAAGTTCTGTTATACTACGTCATTTTAAGCTACTGTGTTTTGGCTATTAGCTATATATTCTGTTGCATTGTCCTTATTTGTACCTTTCTACTATGGCTGGATTGGAGAAGATACCATTGTAAAAGTACCTTTGAGTTGTTCGTAACAAGAGGTAAGAGTCCACTTAGTAGCCGAAGTAAAGTGCTATAGCACTACTCCTCACCTCCACATTAAAAATGGATAAGGAATTTGAAAACTCTTTGAATCTAGAAGATGAAAATTTTATTTTTTGGAAAAATTTTCCATGGCTACATGATTCATGTTCTTACTTTCCCCTTCACCTCCCACTCACCCCCATAGCCAACTAGCATTTCCACTGGTTTTAACATATCTTTAACATGTTTTAACATGATCAAGACCTATTTCTATATTATTGATAGTTGCATTGGTGTGATAGTTTCGAGTCTACATCCCCAATCAGGTCCACATCAACCCATGTGTTCAAGCAGTTGTTTTTCTTCTGTGTTTCCACTCCTATAGTTCTTCCTCTGAATGTGGATAGCGTTCTTTTCCATAAATTCCTGAGAATCACACTGGGTCATTGCATTGCTGATAGTTCAGAAGTCCATTACATAGAAGATGAATTGTTTAAAGAAAGCACCATGAAAATGTCTGAAGAAACCTCCACAGCATCAGAAGACCTAGAATGAACCATGGTATAATTGATTGAACTGTGGGTGGTTGTAACACATTTATTTTGTATGTATACTCTTATGCTAAAGGGGTCTGCCCCCTAATTGGCTTTTTGTCAATGCATCTAGAAATCATTGGTTTTTTTCTCTTTCCCTTTTTATCCCCAAATTATTGTAATTTATAAGTTGGTTATGTTTACATGATCCATTGAGGAGATTAGTCTCCCAAAGGATATCAGGAGGGATTGTGTAATTAGAATCTGTTACTCTAAAAACAATGATCCCCAGGAAAACTATGATTCCCAGCACCCTACTCACTTCCTGTTGTTATAGTGTTGATGTAGACAGGGTATAAATTGGATGGAGTTATCTCTTCCTCTCTCTCTCTCTCTCTCTCTCTCTCTCTCTCTCTCTCTCTCTTTCTCTTTCCTTCCTGTGGTGGCTTTGGTAGAGCAGGGATTTTTGAGCAGGTAGTAAAACTTAGTAACATGGTTCTATTTTTGTCAGATAATAAACTTTATAAAATAATACTTCAAGTATTGGACACTAATTTTTAATCTTACATTCATATCTTAATTTTGGCATTCACAGATCTATTTTTTACTATAAATATTTTTGTTAATGCCTCATTTTCCATATTACATTGCAAATTCTTTGAGAGCTAGGTTCTGGGTCCTATTTAACATTTACTTATAACTTTTAGTTCACTTACTTCCAAAAGAATTGATAGAAGGGGGCAGCTTGGTAGCTCAGTGGATTGAGAACCAGGCCTAGAGATGGGAGGTCCTGGGTTCAAATCTGGCCTCAGATACTTCCCAGCTCTGTGACCCTGGGCAAGTCACTTGCCCCCCCCCCATTGCCTACCCTTACCACTCTTCTTCCTTGGAGCCAATGCACAGTATTGACCCCAAGACAGAAGGTAAGGGTTTAAAAAAAAAAAGAATTGATAGAACCTTTCCAAAATGAGTGTATGAGAATGGGGGTGGGGAGGACAAAATAAAAGGACAAAAGAAATGGGAAAATTAAAATGCAAAACATAATAGGGAACATGTAAATAGATGCTAAAACACATATAAGATGAGTTAGTTACTCCTGAGTTCTGAGTTGATTGACATTTAAGGGATAAAGGACAACTTGTTGGATTATGCAATTCTCGATGATGAATCAAAATAGATGATACATGTTAATTTGGAGAGACTAACTTCCCTCCAATATACTAAAAGAGGAATTTATCCCATAGGTTTAATTTAACAGCCATTTACTGAGCACCTACAATACATTTGTTTTATCCCTATTTATTTTTCTCTATATCTATTAACTCTAATTTGTCTAGGATTTCATTCACCTCTCTTATCTCTTTCTTATTTATTTTTTGGTTTGATTTATCTAGATCTGATAGGGGAAGGTTGAGGTCATCCACTAGTATAGTTCGGCTATCTATTTTGTCCTTGAGCTCCACTAGCTTCTCCTTTAAAAATTTGGATGCTATACCGTTTGGTGCATACATGTTGAGTACTGATATTTCTTCATTGTTTATACTGCCTTTTATTAGGATGTAATTACCTTCCCTATCTCTTTTAACCAGATCTATTTTTACTTTGGCTCTGTCAGAGATCATGATTGCAACTTCTGCCTTCTTTTTCTCAGTTGAAGCCCAATAGATTTTGCTCCATCCTTTCATTTTTACTCTATGTTTGTCTGCCTGTCTCAAGTGTGTTTCTTGTAGACAATATATGGTAGGATTTTGGTTTCTAATCCACTCTGCTATTTGCTTCCATTTTATGGGTGAATTCATCCCATTCACATTCAGGATTATATTTATCAACTGTGTATTCCCAGACATTTTGATTCTCTCTCCTTGTCCTGCCCTTTCTTCTTTCATTATATTTCCTTCTATACCAGTGTTTTGTTTTTAATCAGTTCTCCTAATCCCCTCCCTTATTGTACTTCCCTTTTCCCCCTCTCCCTTCTTATTCCCCTCTTATTCTTCTTTAGGGTCTTTTTAAGCTACCCCCCCCCTTCTTAGTGTTGCTTCCCTTTTGTTACCCTTCTACTTCTCTATAGGGAACAAATCAATTATCTGCCACAATGGATCTGATTGTTCTTTCCTCTTTAAGTTGATTTCAATGCACTGAAGTATTAAGTATTTCCTCTCTCCAACCTCTTTATCCTTCCAGTATAATGATATTCTCCCCTGTTTGCCCCATGCACTTCTTTATGGAATATAAATTTACTCCATTTTGTTTGTTTTCCCATTTTTCTTAATATTATCTCCTTTTTTCCTTCTAGTTTTGTATATATTTATTCATACATACATATATATGTATATATATACACATTTTATCCTACAGTTTGTCACTGTTCCCTCTAAGTAAACTTCTAGTTACCCTATTGATAAAAACCATTTTTAATATTTGCCAATATCTTTTCTTCTAGGGATACAAATCTATTGAACTTATTGGGTCCCTTAAAGAAAAGATTCCCCTCGCCCCTTAATTACCTTATGGTGATTCTCTTGATTCTGTGTTTGGGCAGCAAACTCTCTGTTTAAGTCCAGTTTTTTCTTTATGAATGCTTGGAAGTCCTCAATTTTATTAAATTATCATCCTTTCCCCTGCAAAAATATAGTCAGTTTTGCTGGATAGTTGATTCTTGGTTGTAGAACCAGTTCTCTTGCTTTCTGGAATATTATGTTCCATGCCTTCTGATCCTTCAATGTAGATGCAGCCAGATCCTATGTTATCCTAACTGTGGTTCCCTGGTATCTGAATTACTTCTTTTTAGCAGCTTGTAATATTTTTTTCTTGGTCTGGTAGTTTTTGAATTTGGTTATAATATTCCTAGAAGTTGTCAGTTGTGGATTAAATGTAGGAGGTGATCTGTGGATTCTTTCAATTTCCACTTTTTCCTCTTGTTTGAGAATGTCAGGGCAGTTTTCTATGATAATTTCCTGTAGTATGATGTCTAAACTTCTTCTTTTGTCATGATGTTCTGGTAAACCAATAATTCTTAAATTGTCTCTTTGAGATCTGGGAAGATGGCGGCTTAGACAGAGCAAATCTTAAAATTTCCCCTTTCACACCAAGATAGAAAACAATGCACTTCGAGATGAAAGAGGACCAAATCTAACAATAGGACAGAGCAGGAGGATCCTACTGCTGGACAGCTCAAGTGGTATGCCAAGAAAAAGGCTTGAATTCTTGAACTGTTGAGTCTGAGGGTATAGAAGGGGAATCCCAGGACTCCTTCCCCACGTGCAGTGTGGAGTCTCCAGAGGCCCCTGAAATCTCTGGGCAGGCAGTCACACTGGCCGGGAGAGAGGGCCTTGCTGGTGCCCAACTCAGGATGTTGAACACAGGCACCAAGGAGGTGGCAGGAGGAGAAAGCCAGAGAAACACAGCAAAAACACTACGAAGATAGAGGCTTAGATGGAGCCAAACCTCAGAATGCCTGGTTTTACCACACCGTGATAGAGAACAAAGGGCTTCAAGAGGAAAGAAAACCAGGTCAAACAGCAGGACAGAGCAGGGGGACCCTACTGCTGGACAGCTCAGCAAAAACACTCCATCTTGTCCCCTGCTTCTTTTTTTCCCCCCTCTCTTGAGGTTTTAGCCTCAGGGCACATTAAGCAATACAGACTAATCCAGTCCAGGCTTAATCCCATCCATTGGACAGACAAGAAGTCTTCAAAGAGCAGGGAAACTCTTAATAGCCCTCCAACATAGACTGCAGAGAACATAACTACAAACCTCCATTGCCAACTGGGGGAAGATCTTTCATCGAAGCTCATTAAATCCATCTGATTAAACTATCAAAACAGAGAGAAGGAAAAAATATGAGTAAACAACAGAAAAAGAGAAAAGAAATTATGACTGACAGCTTTTTTCTAGGAAGTGAAAAGAGAGCAAATGAAATAGAAGAAGAGGAGGAAGCTCCAGCAAATTGGACACAGGTTTTGGAAGATCTCAAAATTCAATTAACTCAAGAACTTCAGGAACTCAAAAAGCAATCAGGAGAGGCTGAAGACAATTTGAGAAAAGGAAATACATGAACTAAAATAAGAAAATAAGGTATTAAAAGCCAGAATTGACCAGCTTGAAAATGAAGCAAAGAAGGCAAAAGATTATCTACAAAGAAAATCAGACCAGAAGGAGGATGACCAAAAAGCCAGGGATGAAATTCAGTCTTTAACAAAATAGAACAACAACTAGAAGCAAATGACTTCACAAGGCAGCAAGAATATATAAAACAAAATGAAAAATTTGAGAATATGAAACATCTCATTGATTCAACCAAAGATTTGGAGAACATACAATGCATTTGATACCATGCGAATTACAAAGAGACATGTAGAAGAATAATACTTATTCCCCTGCCAACAAATTTAACAATGAGTCATAAGACATATAGACATAAGAGAATAGAGACTAGATCTGTGATTTCATTGATGAAAGAAGTTTCTGAAGGGAAGAAATCTTTCTTGACCAATACAAGTTAGAACATTCTCAGCAAAGTATTGTCTTCTAGAGTTGCCTTGAGCATTGAGACATTAAATGACTTGTCCTCAGAACACTCAACTAGTATTTCTAAGAGGCAAGACTTGAGTTCAGGTCTTCCTAGCTCTATAGCCAGCTCTCTATATACTGCTTCACAGCTGCCATAAAACAATAATCAACTATATACAGACAAACAAATATAATTAAAGTCAGAATGTGACAATACATAAATTTATCTAGGGATTGAGAGCTCATTGTGGAGTAGGGGGGAGAGTTATGCCTTTAAGGAATACAATCAAGGTGGGGTAGTTAGGTGTATTAGTTTAATAGAGAGCCAGCCTGATGACAGGATGTTTTGGATTCTAATCTGGTGTCAAACACTTCCAGATTGTATGACTCTGGACAAATCATTTAACTACAATTGCCTAATCCTTTCCACTCTTCTACCTTGGAACCAATATTCAGTATCAGTTCCAACCCAGAAATGCTTAAAATTGAAGATAAAAATTTAGAAAGGAATACTTTGACAGGAATTTAGGTAATACTACTTCTAATTTACTTTGTATTTCCCACAGCACCTAGTATAATTGCCTCGTACATATAGTCATCACTTAGTAAATATTTGTTGAATGACATTGAAATATGCTCATAGTAGAAAGTACAGCTAAGTAAAAAGCTAAATGAAGGCACTTGGACATTCCAACAGAGAAGGTTAGGATATAATTTTACTCACAAATCTTGGCACATTGAAGAGAAAGTTGTCATTAGAAATATCTTTACTTTGCTGCCTCTACACATTGCATCACATTAATGGAAATGAAAGTCAAAGAAACTAATCAAATCTCATCTCTAAAATGAGTGGCCAAACACGGCAAGGAAAAGAGATTCTACATAGAGTAAGGTGTTGCTTGTTTGTTTTTTTCTTTCAATACCCTGATTCATCATGCCCAGGGTTACTTCTCTGCTGAAAACTCATGGTGGCCTCAATACTTGCCATCCATAATATTATCTCACTGTCCCCTGCTGCAATGGAATCTGCACTGTTTCCCCAAGTAAATAGCTTCTAGGATGATAATCAAGTAAACCTCTATTAGCAGTAAAATGCCATATGCAAATTTCCCTTTCATAAAATAAATAAGGACAGCTTTGTATCAATAAAATATTGCCACCTTTTGGCAAAGCAGATTAGACAAATATAGGGAGTTTAGATGCCTAATTGTAAAAATGTGCAAGTAACACTAAGCTGTTAATGTAAATTAAACACAGAAAATCCTATCAAGGACATAGCCCATTCCTAACTCAGCCTTCTAAGGATTAAAATACAAAACAAGACTTTAATGGTAGCCACTGGAAAAACAAATGAAGGAAATTAATACTGATAGTATTGTCAGGAATTTTTAGAATTTCACTCAGGTTTCTTTGGCAGTATATTTTCAGTTGTCTGTTTTTCCTAGTGTAAGAATGCAACGCAAGCCAGGGCATTTTGGAACTTTGGCAGTTAGAACACTGAGGAAGGAGAATCAGTGACCGCTGGTGCAGAGCAAAGAATTCTGGGGGAAACCATTGGGGGAGGTGGTTGATTTTTGGCTGTGAGACCCTCAAAAGTGAGCTTTGGAGGTTCTTCCCAAATATTTAAAGACCAGCAGTTTCTCCTTGATATATCTTTGGTTCCTGAGTTTTTCTGATAACCAGCAACACCATCGACAGAGTTGGGTGGGGAGGGTGTCTGGATTTCCTTTGGGAAACCAATCCCCAGACCCCATTTGCCTTGGGCATTGCTCAATAATATTTAATATCGAGCTTAGCTACAGAAAATACAATAGTGGGTACAGGAAAGTGAAGCTGCATTCAGGGAACACGGGGATTGGATCTTGAGGTCTGAATCTCTGTGGGTACTTGGCATAGTCAAGGACTTTTGAGGAATTGGGGAATTACCCTGCTCTTTCTTTCCTGTGAACCTCATTCCCTTTCCTTCTGTCATCAGTTCCTAAAATAAACCTTTTAGTGTTATTCAATCAGATTTGTGTGAGACCTTTTGGTGGGAGGCAGACTGTTAGGGTTAGTGAAGGGAGGTAGACTGAGCTCCATTTACACATCTATACAGTGGGTTCCCAACTACACCCCAATCCTAATCACTCCCCCCTTCTTACACTAGGTTCCTAGAGTTCGAAGGAAATAATAGACCACCTAGTTCAGTGATGGCATATCTTTTAGAGACCAAGTGCCATGTGAGCCCCCTTATCCCAGACACAGATGGGAAGAAACACTCCTATTGGGTGCTTGGGCAGAGGGGTGGGTGATGTGAAAAATGTCCTCAAGTGTGGTGGAAAGGGGGAGGGGACCAACCCCCTCTAGTACTCATGCCATAAGTCACCGAAAGGAACCTAGTCCAATCACTTCTTTAAACATTCTCCATCCCCAAGTCACCCCACAAAAAAACAAACAAACAAAAAAACAGTCTTACTGTTTTAGTAGGCAGAAAGTGGTAAGCGAGGACTAGGGACCAGGTTACCAAATGTTGTACACACTGCCTAAGCACTCTCTACTTTATTTAATGCCAGATGTTTTAATGAGAGATGATAACACTCCCCAGATTCACATTTTACACTCCAAAGAATAGAAATTCACGTAAGTGTTGTGTGATGAATGAGTGAATGCCTAGTGGTTCAGCTGTTCTGTTCAGCATGTTTCTCTAAGCTCTTTGGGACTAGGAAACAAGTGGGAAATGTTTTATTAATTAATCCATTCTTTCTTTCAATAAATATATGCTGAGTACCAAACAGATGTGTGTATATAGCATTAGCCTGGGAAGTAAGCAATGTGAAATAGCAGAAAGGGCACAGGGCTTGTTGTGGGGAGACCTGGGCTCTGAAACTTGCTAGCTGTATGGGCTTAAGTAAGTCTCTTACCTTATCTCTGCCTCATCTTCCTCATCTGTAAAATAGTAGGAGTGGGACAGAGATCACACCTGAAATACCCATCTCACAGGTTTATTCTGAGTAGAGTACTTCAAGAAACCGTCATTTATTATCTACCTATATACATATAATAAATATACACATAGCATTTTATATGTGTATTATCAGTATTAAATGTGACTATCATTCATTTATTATGTGACTTTAGGCAAATCATTTCATAACTATCCTGAGCTTCAATTTCCAAATCTGGGTAATAATACTTATACCACCAATTATGTGGACTTGTTACAAGGATATCATTTTGTGAAACTTAAAGTACCACATAACAGTGAGATATTGCTATATTCCTAATCTGTAGCTGAATGACTCGGACAATTCATGTGACTCAGGCTTGTGGCTCAGATGAGGGAAGGAAATGACTCTGGCTGGTTAGGAAGGCTTCTCTTAGATCCTTACTAGCTATGTGACGTGACCCTGCGAAAGTCACATTTTCTCAGACTCAGTTTGTTCATTCGTAAAATGACGTAATAATAGTAGGCAGTCATTATTGTTATGAAGGAACTGGTCAGAGTAGAAGTGTGGGGGAGGTGAAAAGAATGTGACACCAGGTTGGTGGTGTGTAGTTAGAATGTTCTACTGCAGGACTACATTCCCCAGAATTCCTTTAGTATAATACCCAGCATCCTTTTCCATTCATCCACTTAGCTCTTTGTTTGTTTGTATATAGTTCTATAACTCCGCCCCTTTCTATCTCTTCTGTGACACTAGGTTGTTGGTGTGTAGTTAGAATGTTCTACCACAGGACTACATTCCCCAGAATTCCTTTAGTATAATACCCAGCATCCTTTTCCATTCATCCACTTAGCTCTTTGCCTGTTTGTTTATAGTTCTATAACTCCACCCCTTTCTCTCTCTTCTGTGACACCAGATTGGTGGTGTGTAGTTAGAATGTTCTACCACAGGACTACATTCCCCAGAATTCCTTTAGTATTACCCAGCATCCTTTTCCATTCATCCACTTAGCTCTTTGCCTGTTTGTATATAGTTCTATAACTCTGCCCCTTTCTCTCTCTTCTGCTACCATGGCTTGGTTAGCACCTTTTTACTCTAGCTTTCTTATATTAGTTATTATTAATAAATCTTATTAAATGTAATATTTAGAATATTGGATATTAATTTTAATCTCTACAGTGGAGCTGGGGAACACTGCACAGGGAAGGTCTGAAAAGAGAAGATGAGAGAGGGAGAGGCATTACTGACAACTTGTCTTCTGTGGTTTTGAGTAAAGAGATCTGTAGATTGTATAGATTGCATCATCAACCACCTCTTCATGTCACAAGAAAACCAAATAAATTTCCTTTGGAAGTTCTCCTAGACCAGTGATGGGCAAACTTTTTAAAGAGGGGGTCAAAGGAAAGGAAATGCTCATCTGTCAGTCTGTTTCTAAGGCAACTCTTTTGAAGTTTCATTGTAATGTATCCTACTCATTGTATTCATCAGATTAGGAATAATGCCCCATGGCTGGATAGAACATTTCAGGGGGCCAGATCTGGCCCTCAGGCTGTAGTTTGCCCATCACTGTCCTAAACCCTTCATGAATTTTGTATTAAACATACTTTGTCATTCTTCTACATATCAGGATAAAATCAGCATTATTAATAGCTGTGTATGGGTTTTATCCCTCTTGATGGCTTTGGAGCAAGGATGCCATGCATCTGAATTTCACTTCTAGCATATACTGTTCTAAGTGACCCTGGCAAGTCATTAAACTTGGCCCACTTTTCTAGATCAGAGGTGCCAACTCAAATAGAAACCTGTTATTTCAGGGATTCTTTGAGTCTTTGTGACCCCATTGGGGGTTTTCTTGGCAAAGATGTTGGAGTGATTTGTCATTTCTTTCTTTAGCTCATTTCATAGAGGAGGAAACTGAGGTAAAAATGATTAAATGACTTGCCCAGAGTCATATAACTATTAAGTGTCTGAGGCTAGATCTGAGCTCAAGAAGATGTCTTCCTGACTTCAGACTCGGCACTCTATCCACTGTGCCACTCGGCTGCCCTATTTTAACTTAGAAAAACACATATTAACTTCCTCTATGTTCTATTGTATTTTTATTCATTTTTTAAAAATATTTCCCAATTGATATGATTTGGGATGTAGACTTAAACAATCATGCCAGTGCAACTATCAATAATATGGAAATAGGTCTTGATCAATGACTCATGTAAAACCCAGTAGAAATGCATGTTGGATACAGGGAGGGTGGGATGGGAGAGAAAGAACATGGATCTTGTTACCATGGAAAAAATTTTCTAAAAAATATCATTAAAATAAATAAATAAACAAATTAAAATTTCCCAATTACATATTAATTGGTTAGAATAGCACTCACCAGAGAGGCTGTGCCTGCCATTTCTGCTCTAGGTAACTCTCTTTAAAAGTTAAAGAAGTAACTATGGGAAAATATTCAAAATAAAATAAAATTTAAAAATTTAAAAAATAAATAATATTAAAAAATAAATAAAGAAAATAAAGTTTAAAGAAAAAAACCAACAATATAAATTAGTAGAGTTCCTTCATTGGGGAGTTCCCTATACTAATAAAATCATAGGTCCAGGCCCTAAGGCTGTTCCATCTCCTACCAGAATATTGTTTTGTAAAAGGGAATTCTTAATCTTTTTCTCTAATTTAACTGGGGATCCTTTTACCATAGAGATATGTAAAGATATGCCAGCCCACAGTGAAAGGAAATAGAAACCAGAAAGACAGGAAGTGGGATAAGAAGGGGATATAAAAGGCCAGCTCAAGGACTGAGAGGTACTTTTTGACCTTTTTGGGGGGTTGGGAGGTGGCTGGTTGTTGGTAGTTAGTCATTGGGGGTTGATTGCTGGCGGTGTGGGTGGGTGATTTTACATATATTCTGCCTGGTGAGCTGAGCTGAAGGGTGATCAGCTGCACTTTCTCTAAAAGCAGTTATAAGGTAGCTAGTTAGACAATTTCTCTATCTCTTTCCTACATTTCCCTCCTTTTACTATATTCTCAATAAAACGAAAATTGTTAAAAGCTGCTCTCTTATTTTGTCAAATTCCTAATTTAACCTTTACAGTCTCTAGAAAGTCATAGACATGTATTTTTTTTTTAATATTAAAAACCTTTACCTTCTGTCTTAGAATCAATCCTAAGAATCTGTTCCAAGGGAGAAGAGATGTAGGTGCAAGGCAATTGAGGTTAAGTGACCTGCCCAGGACCACACAGATAGAAACTGTCTGAAGCTGGATTTAGATCCAGAACCTCCAGCCTCCCAGCCTGAATCTATCCACTGAGTTACCTGTTCCATGAACAACTTTTACATGTTGTCATACTCTGAGTGCTTGGTATGTTGCTGCTCTACAGGGTAGAGTCTACACACAGAAAGTACATTGTAAATGCTGCTTGAGTCACTGAATGACTGAAAAACCATACCTATAGACATAACCTGATACTGCTATGATCTTTAGTTTTTACAAATGATACCTTGCTTAGAATTTCCAGATGACACCCTGATTTTTTTTTTTTTAACTCTTAACTTCTATGCATTGGCTCCTTGGTGGAAGAGTGGTAAGGGTAGGCAATGGGGGTCAAGTGACTTGCCCAGGGTCACATAGCTGGGAAGTGTCTGAGGCCAGATTTGAACCTAGGACCTCCCGTCTCTAGGCCTGACTCTCAATCCACTGAGCTACCGAGCTGCCCCCTGACACCCTGATTTTTAATCAATCCAATTCTTGTACAAAGTAGAATATTCTCAGAGAACTGGAAAAAAAAAAAAAAAAAAAAGAATTTGCCTTCCCTCATAATACAAATTCGTTCAAAGAACTGATTTTTTTTTTTTCCTTTAGAATGGGTCATTTGGTAGAGGACAGCTAGGTGGCACAGTACTGGACCTGGAGTCAAAAAGACAAAAATTTTAAAATCTGTCCTGAGACATTTATTGGCTGAGGGACCCTGGGCAAGGCCTTTAAACTCTCTTTGCCTCAGTTTCCTCATCTGTTAAATGATTATGATAATAACACCTCTCTCCCAGAGTTGTGAGGATCAAATGAGATAATAACCATAAATCATTTGGCACCAATTGTGTAGTGTTATATGTCAGGTATTTTAAAATTGTCATTATTGTTATTGTTATTATTATCTTATTTGTAAGACTCCAGGACATTTTCTGACATTTTAGAGAACACACTTGCTCTATTTTTTAACCCCTTATCACCAAGGGAACCACCTGAATTCTGTCCCTGAGTCTCTGGGCACTGATAGATGTGATTTTGCCTTATCTTACCTGAAACCAGGCCTCCATGTCTCCTTGTCATTTCCAGAGAATACTTCTGTTCTCCTACTGGCCCCCCATTTCCCCTTTATGAATTCACTTTCATCCGCTAAAATGTAAACTCTTTGAGAGCAGAGTCTACCTCACTTGCTAGTATTTGTATCCCTAGTCCTTAGCATAATGCCCAACACAAAATAAATATTTAATAGATATTATTCACCCTGTGTTTACCAGGCATTATATTTAAAAACCCATCAGGGAAGAGCTGCATTAAAATTTTTTTTTAATTTTTTTTTTTTTAATTTTAAACCCTTAACTTCTGTGTATTGACTTACAGGTGGAAGAGTGGTAAGGGTAGGCAATGGGGGTCAAGTGACTTGCCCAGGGTCACACAGCTGGGAAGTGTCTGAGGTCGGATTTGAACCTAGGACCTCCCGTCTCTAGGCCTGGCTCTCAATCTACTGAGCTACCCAGCTGCCCCTGCATTAAAATTAAAATGTGTCTTCTTTTCAACTTCCTGTCTTGCTGCATAAATAAAAAATAGATATAATCCCCAGAATCTGACTAGTATTATTTAGAGGATGGTCACAATGTGATGAGTCCAAGACAACAGTCATCCTGTCACTAGGAAGCAATGAGGTAAATGGAGTCAGAGAAGCTCAGTCAGGTGGTATGACAAATGACAGCTAATTTATAGTAGGAACTCTAAATGCTGACCAAAACGTACTATATTTCACTTTCAATCTTCATGGGGGTGGTGGGGAAGGCTGGTTTTAATGTTCTTCCACAAAATGCTTAATATGGAAAAAAGTTTTACATAGCTGCCCATATAAAATCTCTATCAAAATACTTACCATTTCAGGGAGGGGAGATGGGAGGAAGGGAGAAAGAATTTGGAACTCAGAATTTAATGAAAAATTCCAAGTATTATTTATTCCAAATAATAAAAAAAATTATTTTTACATTTAATTGGGGGGAAATATATTTTTTAAAAAAGATCTGTCTTTGTCAGTGGTAAGCATGTCATGAGATCCAGTATGAAGTCTAAAGCGATATCTCCATGATGATTCAGCTTCTATATGGCATAGTTTGGGTAGTTTCAAGCCCTGAAATACTGAAACACTTATTTGATATGATTTATTAGAAATGGAGTTATCTTGGCATAAACGTCCTCTTGGATTTAGATACCCGGCAGATTTCTTCCTCCTGAGGGGAGAAATGTGAAGCCATCTTAAAGGTCCATAGATTCCAGGAAAGTAGATCTTCCAGAGGAAATACTGTGAAGATCATCTTGATTCCAGACATCAATAGAAGATGTCCCCAGAAATCAGATGTTACATCATGAGATTCATAGTGAGCCTTTGGAGATAACAAACTGACCTGTGGGGATTGGGCCTTCCATCTACTTCTGTCCTTCCCATGCACCAAGTTGTTTTATCTCTAATCAAGAGTGATTTAGAATTTTATATATCATATTTATTATATTAATAATTTAGGGCTGCATGATCTAGCTTTTCACCAAAATCAAACAAACAAACAAAAAAACCCCAACCCAATAATGTATTGACCCTTTAAGTTTTGGGAGCATTATCAGTTAACCTGAGTCAGAGTCTTTTCATAAGGGAGCTATGAGATCCTCAAATGCAAAAGTTAAAATAGGAGCCAAGATAAATGTTTCTTTTTTCCTCTCTTTTTTAATGTTTTCTCATTTCTCCTTTTCAGCTTTTTCCTCTCTCATGCCCTTCAAAAACATATGTAGCTACACATATCAAGTGTTCTATGTTCATAATAGCCTAGTCTAGACAATGTTTATGAAAATATAGTTTTATTTTCATAAAAGTCAGGTGGAGCAGGCCGAGACCATAGGCTAAGAAGCATATGAAAAAGCCATGAAAGACTTATTAGAAATTTTACTATATGATTAAACCTTTGTGGATTCATCAGTGATTATGGCCCAAAAGTTCCAATAATTTAATTGCTTGGGGGTTTTACTTCTAATAGTTATTTTTAACTCTTTTAAAGTCAAAAGACATAAAACAGGCCAAAGGGAGTCCCTCGCTGGTATAGTTATAATTGTAAACCTTTTCTTAAAAAAGCTAATGGCTTGTTTTTTAGCTATTCCAATGGCTTTATTGGTAATAGCCCTTGTTCCCTTGAGATGAGCAGCCTATGTGAAAGAGATCCTTGTGGGATAGGGTTCTTACTGTGAATCTTTGTGATTTACACACACACACAAAAGGGCTAAACAAACAAAAAAAAAAAAAATAGAAAAGAGTAAATTAGACACTGTTGGTTACTGCCTAAGTCCGCTCCCTGGATTTCTCCCTAGAGAACACATGGTTCTATCGAACTGCCTATGTACAGCTTAGTTTGTGTGTGTGTGTGTTTTTTTAAATGAGAATTAAAGAAATAAAGAAAATTGAAGGTAATCTCTCCCTTGCTCTTATATTTTTAAAGCTGAAATAACACTTTTGAAGTTTTCCTTGTACCTTTCTAACTTTGTTGTCTGGCTATCTTGCTGATTTTGTCTCCCTTTCCAAGCTTTCTTATGAGAGAATCTGTTCCCCAGGACTCTAAATCCCAGCATCCCACTTTCATTCTCACATTGCATCCTTACGTTTTGGAGATAAAGTTTTTGTGTGACCCCGCCCCTCTCCCTTTCTCCTGATTGGGACTGGGAAAGCAGGCTTTATGCCAGGCAGGAGAATCTACACATGTGGGTTTACTTTTTGTTTGATAATTAGGTTTCAACTTCTATTTCTTTTAGATTTTTTTTTCTACTTTAAGTGATTATTAATAAATTTTATAAAATAGAATACTTGGAGTTACTGGATATTGATTTAAATTTTACATGATGGAAACCAGAGGTCTGGAGTTATAGGATCCTAACTCTACTTTAAGTTGTAGAGCAGTTTTTAAAGACAGATTAGTTTGTAAAAAAAAAAAAAAAAAAAAAAAAAAAAAAAAAAAGACAGATTAGTTTAAAAAGCCTCTGCCACCCTTGCTCCTCCTCTTTCTCCTTGTCTGGGAAGATAGACCCCTACCCCCTTATACTTGATTGGATTTTACTTATAGTGATAGGTTTAAGATAATCAATATTGTGATTCTAAAGTGATTAGTATAATTCCATTATAATTTTAATTACAATTAGCAGATTTGTGATTTTTATAAGGATCTTTAACTAAAGCATAAAACTGCTTCTAAGGGGATTTCCAACCCCTCCCTAAGTCATATTTCCCTTCTATCATGAGATGCTGACCATTTGAGTTTCAGGCCCTGATATGCTGCATCATGTCCCAATATGGTGCAAGTATGCACACCCTCCCCTATTTGGAAAATAACCATCCTCTCCCTAGATCAGCTGAGTCTGAGGAAATGGTCATCACTATTCTTTAAATAAGGGTATTGTCTTGTGATTTGACCTTTAGACTAATATGGGATTTGTAATGAATAATGGGGCTGAGTGCTAGTAATAATACTAGAAGGCTATAGAGAGGATGGTATGGGCAGTACCAGGACTGAGCTTGAAACTGATTATAAATGTAACAAGGATCCAGCCCAGGTTAGCAGAGTGCTAAGTGAAACTCTCTCTGCTAGACACCAGGATCCTTTAAGATCTCTAAACTCCAGCCCTGTCCTAGTGAGGCAGTAGCTTCCTATTATTGTGTATAGTACTTTGACAGGAAGAGAGTATGGGACTTCCTGTCCAACTGCCATGGAGTTTATCCCTGCTGTAGCTGTTCAGGACCTTTCTGTTGACAGTCCCTGCTTGGTCTTAGATGGATAGGCAATTACCACAAAGTTCTCAGATTAAGGCTAAGGGGTTTATTGAAAACAGGAGTATAGGGAATAAGGTAATGGAAAGAAGGTTAGGAAGTACTGAGAACTAAGGGTGAAAGATTTATCTAACTCAAGATGCTAATAGGTCTTCCTAGATGCTCTTCTGCTGACCCAGGGCACACAGCCCTGGGTCAGAGTGGTGTGGTCTTTTTGATAACAAAATAAAATTAATCTTTGGTTAAAGGTTGGTTCACTTTGCCTCTAGTAACAATAGATTGTTCAGCAGAATTGGTTTAATTCTATTCTAAGCCTAAAATCCTACCCACATTCCCATTCCCACCACCCCGTCCCAAGGGGGTATGGAGCAAGTGACAGGTGAGGGGAGAAGTGAAGTAGCCAGGGTCTGCCAAGTTTATTTATGCCCTGGCTCCAACTGCCAAGTGGACCCAGCTGCCTGTCTCATGGCATGTTCCACATTCTGACCAGGGCAAACTGCCAGCTTACCTCATGCAAAATATGGCAGTATGCATTTCCATATTATAGTTTTCCTAAATGAACTAACCAATCAGATGTGTAGTTCAGTAACAGTTTCTAAAAAAGATCTATATGATGCTGTATCTTATGATATAAGTCATAATCCTTGTTTGGAAATATTTACTTGGTTACTGTAATAGTATATAAACCAGGTCTCTGCTACCTGGATTTGTCGTTTGCTGGTTTCTAACTATGTAATTGCATAGGCAATTGCAATGACCGGGTTTATCTGGGAGATTTGGCCCTCTTTCAATAAACTCTAAAATTCTACCTTGACTTGGAGAGATTTGGCTTTTTGACTTTATTTACCTAAATTGTTTAAATTGGGGAGGTGGATAAATTTCTGTGATGTCCTGCTGCTGCTGCTCCCACACCTGCCAAGTCTGCCACCTCCTGCCTTGCCACTTCTCTTGAGCACACTGGCTGGGAGTCCTTCAGAGCAGTTTTCTGTGCAGAGGCTAAGGTATAAATCCCTCTTTCCTTTACATTGCTAACATCTGAGTGCTTGCTGCTGCCTTGGAAGCCCAGGTGTTTCTTTTAGGCAACAATTAGAGTCCTAAAAGCTTTTACCTAAGGAGTCACTTCCACCCTTTTAACTCCCTGCCCATATGGCAATGGAAGCAAGTGACTCCCTGGTGTTTTTACCCCCTACAGGGAAGGGGGAGGAAGGTTACTCTTCTAAACATCTTAGCTCTATAGCCAGTGCATACTAGGATAGAGCTGTTTTGGAGATAAAGTTTTATATAGCTCTGCCCCTCATACCCTTCTCCCAGAAACATAGCTGGTGGAGGTGGGGTGAGGTGAGAGGCAGGAGAATTTTACTCAAGTGTTCTTTACTCAGGTTTTTACTTTTTTTTAATTTCTTCTACTTTAAGTGATTATTAATAAATCTTATAAAATATAATACTTGGTGTTTTGGGATATTAATTTTATTCTAACAAGAGAGACACAAAGATAAAAAGAATGAAAGACAGACAGAGACAGAAAAATAATTTGCAAACACATACAAGAAACAGTAATCTAACCCAAAGTTTCTCCTTGATAGTCTAAGCTTCTAAGGAACCCAGAACTTATATATTAAAAAAAGTTTTTACACTAAGGTCAGTCACTCCATGTGACAAGGGGAAAAAAAGCCGTAGAAAAAAGACAAAACAAAAGAGGAGGCATTCACTCCTGGCTTTGAAGTTTCTAGAACTGTTAAAATTAAAATTCTCTGGAGACTAAATCCTGATTTTTAATCATTTATTAAATAAACTAAAAGAGCTGGTCATAGAAAGAAAAGACCTCTTACCATCAAGTTCAGGAGCCACCCCCAAGAACACCTTTTTGATTCCAATTCCGAACCAAAAATGACTCAACTTCTCCAGGTTCAAACTTCTACCTTGATTGATATCCCCTTTTCCAACACCCTTTGCCTGGAGGCCTCTGACCACACTGAGCAATAGACCAGTCTTCCAGAAAGTTAGGGAGTCATGTAAGACAAGAGGCAAGAGTCATCTGGAATCCACCAGGGATCATATTGGTCCATGCATGCCTTGCCTTCTCCTATGATTAGATCAGAGGGTGGGGCAAGTTACAGCTTAATCCAAACAAAACCAATCTAATCCAATCCAATTTAGTTCAAAACCCTCCCTTTAAAATCAAAGGATGATCTTTGGGTATTAAGAAAAAGAAAAGAACTATAGGCTAATGTTAAATTCTCACAATGAAAATCAACATTATGGAGAATATATATTGTTACATGTACATACACATATATACTTATATATATTTACTGATATGTGTATGCATATATATACATATATATGAAAATATATTTCCTAACCCAGTTCCTCCTTTCACCCCCAACTGAGGAAAATACATTCCCTGTGTGCCATGCCTACTTTTCTCACCTTTCTTCTCAGTTCTACCTACTTTCCCCACTACCTCTTTTTCCTTTTTCTCCTCCTCTTAATTTTATCTTTCCCATTTTCTTCAATTCTTTTTTATCTTCTTTGTTTTCTTGTCCTTCCCTATCCCGCATTTTTTCCTACTCTGCTCAATTTCTATGAAGGTTCTTTTTTAAATTGATTTTTCTTTTTTCAATTACATGTAAAAACAATTTGACAATTGTTTTTTGATATTTTATGATTCAAAAATCTCTTCCTCCTTTCCTTTTCCCTCTCCCTGAGGTGATAAATATTCTGATGTAGGTTATATCAGTGTTTTCATGCAATACATATTCTTATATTACCCTTGCCATGTCTGAAGATACATCACATATACCAAAAAAAACCCAACCCCAAAACAAAAAAACAAAAAACAAACAAACAAAAAAAAACTCATGAGGGAAATAAAGTGAAGGATGGCATACTTTAATATACAATCAGATTCCAAAGATTTCTTCTTTGGCTGTGGATAATTGGAATTTTTATTTTTGTTTTGGTGGAGTGTTTTTACACAAGAGTCCTTTGGGGTTATTTTAGAAACTTATTTTGTTGTGCCAACTTTGTTTATAGACCCCTGCCCAAGTTTGCCCCTGTCCCTTGGGAACTTGCCTTAAGGGAAGTCCAATACTGAACAATAAACCATAAAGTACCCAGTGATTTCAGCTTAGATAGAATTGGTAGATATAATCAAATTTTAAGTATTCTTTTGTCTTAGAAGTTCCATCCACTGTAGCAGAAGTAGTCCAGCCCCAGCCTGGACTCCTCTTTCTTCTCTTATGGCCATGTAAGTCCATCAATTGAACCTTCCAGTCCTATATTTCCCAAAAGGTATATAAGCCTCTGAGTTCTTCAGCTCATTGGAAAAATCTCCTTTTGAGGTGCTTTTTCCTGGAGACTTTGTCCCCAGAGTCCCAAAGACTTGTCTCTGTGTAGTAGCTAGCACTGGACTGTGTGTAGTGGTCAATCAGAACATTGCCTTCCTTTTCCTGATTAAAGACTTGTTCTTTTTAACTATTTTAGTGGTTCTGTGTTTTTAAAGTTTTAACTGGGAAAAAACACACAACTATTAAATAGTCAGAAAAAGCCACTCTTTAATTCAGAAAAGGAGTGTAAAGCTAAAATTTAGGTATCCTCACAGAGCTGTCCACTATCAACCCACACAGAGTCCCCAGACTCTGGAAGCCCTGGTCACCAAACTCCTGGGAGTGCCACCATGCTAGATGACAATTCCAAAGAGCCATTAAAGTTGGGAAGCTTAAATAGCTTTTTAGGGGAACTGGGGACTGAGTATGAGAGAGGGTAGTTGATTGACTTTACAATGATAACAAAGAAAAATGAGGAGTCCCAGACAGGAATAACAGTGAGGGGTTGATGCTTTACAATGGACACAAAAGGGGAAGACCCAGCCAAGGGCTGGGTCATCTTGGTAAAGGACTTTGTACTAAAGGGAGAAACCATTGGACAAAAGAAATACTTAACACCTGATGAGATTAGCCTTCCCCACTTAAACTACTTTAAGGTCTATTGTTAGTCTGAGACTAATGAAGTTGGACTTTCCCTTAGGGAGAAATTCTCACTTGACAAGGTTAAACTTGAGGCTTTCACCTTCAAGCTAACTAAACTGGGGATCATCAAAACCTTACTAGGCTACAAGTTTATGGGCTTCTAAATCCCACAAAGTTGACACAAAGTTGACAGCTGATAATAGTTTAATCCTTCATTGTTAGTTATTATACAGTATTTCAGTTACTGTATACAATATTCTCCTGGTTCTACTCACTTCCCTTTGCATCAGTTCATTTAAGCCTCTCCATGTTTTTCTGAACTCATTCTGTTCACCATTTATGATGGCTCAACAGTTTTCCATTAACACTATATACCACAGCTTGTTCACCCATTCCCCAGCTGATGACCAATTTTTTTGCCACTATGAAAAGAAGTAATAAAATATTTTTATGCATTTAGGTACTTCCCTTTTCTCTGATCTCTTTAGGATACAGATCCAGTCATGGTATTGCTGGGTCAAAGAATATACATAGTTTTATGACCTTTTCAGCCAGTTTCATGTTGCTTTCTAGAATGGTTATAACAGTTTCAATGAATATTGTTATAGATTGAGAAAATGACATTTCAACTCTACAATCATCAGGTAGCATATTTCTGCCAAGTATTTCAGTGAGAAATTCTTATTGCTTCCCTACTGGGCAGGCAAACTGAGTGTTAGTTCAGTTCCTGACACCCTTTAGCAACATCTCATCTCTTAACTTGGCATAGCAATGGAACTGTTATAATGTTTTTCTAAATATTGTTTGTGCCTCCATTATGTTCATTTCAAACCATCCTTCCTGGGAGTTGTTGATGAGTCTTTGATCTTATTAAGATTTCATCCAGTGATTCTGCTGCCAAAGTATTCAGGTTGTTAAGTGTCTGATTTTGCTTGATAACCTCATAGAACACAGAAGTAGAGGGGGGACAAAGATTGGGCCAGGGAGAAGAGGAAGAGTAAGATGAAAAAGAATAGGGAAGAAAAAGTAAAAAAGTTGAATGGTAAAGAGAAAAGTAGATAAGGAATTATAAAGGAGAACTTGACCATACAAATATAGCAATAAAAAATTTAGATTGACTGACAACTAGGAACATCAAAGGCATGAAACATTGAAGAAATTCTCTAGTGCAATGGGTGTACTCCAACACAGAACTCATAGAGAAGAATCATGGCTTGAATATGTTGTGGTCTCTGCCTTTAAAAGGAATGGCTATGTGAGTGAAACCAGANCTTGAATATGTTGTGGTCTCTGCCTTTAAAAGGAATGGCTATGTGAGTGAAACCAGAAATGAATAAATGCAAATAGGAGAAAGGAACAATTACATGATTCAGTATGCTAGACTTGAAATCAGAAAGACCTCATTTGGAATTTGACCTGAGACATTGGCTAGTTGTATGACTTTGAGAAAGTCATTTAAGCTCTGATTGTCTCAGTTGTCTTAACTATAAAATTGGGATAGTAGCACCTACCTCTAAGAGCTGTTGTGGGAATCATATAATATTTGAAAAGCTCTTAGTTGCACAGTATCTGGCATATAACAGACAATAAATAAGTCTTATTCCCTTCTCCTTCCTTTCTCTGATAGTGACTTGGAAGATTTCCCCTTGCACACAGTTGTATGTGTAACCAAAGTATCTTCTGTGATAAAACAAGGTATGTTAATCTATTTTAATTTAATTTGTCAGAATATCTGAATACCAAGACTAACATATCTGTTTCCATCATGACTGTTCTACACATACTTGAAAAAGCATCAAAGTATGATATGTTCATTATACCTTTCCTCCACCTCATCATACTCCCCCTTCTCCCACTTTCTCCTCCTGGCCTCTACCCTTTCCCCTCTTCTCTACTTCCCGCCCCTTCCACTATTTCCCTTGCCATTCAACTTTCTACTTCTTCTCTCTGCCTTTTCATCTTCTCATTCTTCTTCCTCTCCTCCTCCCAACCTTTGCCCCACTCTCCTCCTTCTTCTACCCTGACATTATGAAGCAAAGCCAATCAAGCCAAACCCTGAAAACTCAGTCTTTTTCCCCCTTAAAGATAAAAGCAAATTATAAATAGTTTTTCTCAAGACAAGGACATGTTGATATTGGGAGAGGAATGGGGCTGGTTTGCTAAAAGGATGCTCTGACCTTCATTTTTCAGGGCCAAAAACATGTATACAGTCAAGCCATAATAAGCTTCAGGCCATGTAGCTATTCTGCCCAATACTGGAAAAGAAGGCCTGCATGTGTGAACAGAAATTTCTGATGTTCAATAAATTAGTCTCAGGTTCTCTAGAAGGAAGGTTCTAATGGGGCATGCATACATGAAGTATATACTAAGTTCCAACTCTGGATCAGGAGACAGTTAGACCCTGAGTATGATATAAAGCTATAGAAGGACCCTACAGACCTCAAAGAAGTTTCACTACATCAAGGAACATAAGACATCAAAAAAATAACAAAAAAAAAACCAATTGCTTTAGTGAAAAGAATTTATTAACTTAGAAATTTACCAACAAGGCAATAGAAAAGTATAAAGGAAAGAGAGAGATGCGATTGTAGTAAGATATTTTTCAAAATTAACTTTGAATGGGGTTGACTATATGTATTGTTTCTCCAATCCCTCTTTCCTGACCAGAAACAAATTTTTAGCAAAGCCATAGTGAGCCTTAGTTTTTATTGCTCCAGGTCCCACCATGAAAGAGAATGCCTGCAGGTGTGAACACAGATTCCTATAGATCAATACTTTTTCCCCCCCAAGCTATCTAGAAGGATAAGCCTGATTAGGTCTGGTCCAGGCCTGCCTTCCAAAAAATTAAGATAAACAAACATACAAACTCAAAAAAAAAAAATAAATACCATTGTGAACATTATGGTCCATTACTATGAAAAAGGTAAAGATGAGAACTCAGGCCCTTAGCAGAAAATGAAAGTGTTATCAGGATAATAATTCTTGCCATTTGTGGGGGAATAAAAAAAGGGCTTGTCCATGGGTAGCCATGAAAAAATCCCTAGCAACTAAGACTTATATCCTTAGGCTTGGTAGAAATTAAGTGTATCCAGAAATTATGAGTATAAGGGATTCACAAATAGTGTACCTTGACAGAACCTTGGTGTGCTGCCAATTTGCATAAGAATACTATAAACTGAATGATATTTATACTTGGAATCATATGCATGTACCTTTGAGTTTCCTGAATCTCCTATAGTGAGCCACAATTGCATGGCATACTATAGTATGATGATTTGAGAAAATAGCAGCATCAATAAAAATAATAATAAATTGAGAGCATTTATTAAGTACTGTGAATGAACAATTCTTACTTTAAAGGAGATTGAAATTTAATGGCAGAGATGACTAAAACACATATAAATATATGCAAAATAAATTTAAAGGAAACAAAAGTGAGCTTCTAGCATGTTACCCATATTGGTCTCAACTTACAGTTCAGAATTTCCAGGGATATCCATGTTGTTTGCAATGGATTGATGGACTCAATATGTGCTTCAGATATGTACAAATGATCTTTCTCTCAACCTCTGCCTTGTTATATATTATTTCTACTCCCACATGTCTACTGAGGTGCTTCTCTACTTTTTGCCTTTTCTACTTCAAGAAGCATTAATGTTCCTACTTTTGGCACTTATTGACAATGTTGTTTTCTTGAACCACTGGTTCATTTCATAGCTACACCACTAGCAAATTCACGTGCCTTATGTCCCACTTCACCACCACCCCTGAATTATTCTTTAACCAACTTTGACCATTTAAGTGTAAGTCTCTGCTTTAGGGGTATCAATGTCTAATTATAAGGCATTGATTGTTTTTCTTATTGTTGTTAACTTGCTTTAATGATTTCTGACTTGTTGTGACCCAATTTTTATAGAGTATTTTTGGCAAAGATACTGGAATAATTTACCAGTTCCTTCTCCAAGGTTTCTATTTTATAGTTAAGGAAACTGAGGCAGAGAGAAGGTAAGAGGTTTTTCCAAGATCACACAATTAATAAGTATCTGAGGATGAAGTTGAACTTAGGTACTCCTGACTCCAGGCCCAGCACACTATCCACTGGGCTACCTAATTGCCTCCAAGTCACTGTTAGTCCTTTGGAATACTCATATAGATTCTAAATATCTCTCTATTCAGAACTATTTACTCATGCCATTTAATGGAGAATAATTCTCTGTGAATTATGGGAATCATACTTCTAACAGAGATGTGTGTTCACAACAGGTATTTCCTGTTTCATTGCCTTTGAAAAACAGAGGTATTTTTTTTTATGTTAAGAATTCTTTATTTTATTTTGTTACTTTATGAGTTTTCCTATAAGGGAGCATAGGAAGATTTATCTCAAGACATCTTCTTTTAATTCTTTTCTTTTCTTTGGTGTCTTTTTTTCCCTTCAAGTTCCTAGCTAGAACAAGCAAGCTGGCCTTTGTCATAATGGCTCACTCCTTTTTTATTCTCCTAAAAAGAATGAAGTTATGAGTGATTTTATGTCAAGGAATCAACATAGAGGGTGAGCTTGAATATTCATAAGAAAGATTGTGATTTAGTCTGACAGTGACAGAATAAACATCATTTGATAGAGTATAGCAAGAAGGTTAACTCCAAGCCAAGAAGGTGGCACCTTTTTCCTTTGAGACAGAAGAGTTAGAAGATGTGATTAGGGGAGAAATGGGAATATTTCAGTGAATTTTGTTATGGATTTGATATAATTGCTTCTTAACTCTAAATAGTTTATATGATACTCATTAGTATTTCAGGGAGAAATATCTTATTATTTCCCTATCGTGTAGGCAGACTGAGTGCTAGGGCTAGCCCCATTGGCCCTGTCTCCTTCCAGCAACATCCATTTCTCAGTCTTACATAGTGACAGAATTATTATAATGGCCTCCTAAATTATCCCTTTGTCTCCAGTTTATCCCTATATTAATCCATCCTTCCTAAGACTTGTTGATGTGCCCTTGATCTGATTCAGATTTCATCATGTTTATTAACTATGAAAAAAATCTTTCCCTGGTGATCATCTCCTAATCCATAAAGTACAAAAACTGTGAAAGCATCCAAAGTGCTAAATGTGATCCTTTACTACCTCTCTTTCTTTTTCTCTCAGCTTCTTTTTTCCTTTTTCTTCCATCCTTCTTTCTGCCTTTCTTCCCTTCTTCCTTTCTTCACTCGCTCCATCTTCCTTTATTTCTTTCTTCTTTTTTTGCCTTCTCATTTTTCCATTATGTCTTTTAACTTATTCTCTTTCCTGCCTTCTATTTTTCCCCTTTTTTCCTTTGCCTTTTCTTTTTTCTTCCTTCCTTTTCCTTCCTTTCTTAACTCTCAGATTTTTCTTTCTTCTTGAAGTGTACTTCATTTACTCTTACTCTCATCTAAATGTGTAACAATTTTTGGCTTTAATGTGCAGCAACTTGTATACTACTTTTATTTAGCAGTATATGTCTCAAGTCCCCTCTGATACATTAGAAGCTCCATGAAGATAAGGATCTTTTGGGGGCAGCTGGGTGGCTCAGTAGATTGAGAGCCAGGCCTAGAGACTAGAGGTCCTAGGTTCAAATCTGGTCTCAGACACTCCCTAACTGTCTAACCCTGGGCAAGTCACTTAACCCCCATTGCCTAGTTCTTACTACTCTTCTGCCTTGGAATCAATACACAGTATTGATTTTAAGATGGAAGGTAAGGTTTAAAAAAAAGAAAGATAAGGATCTATTGAAGAATTGAAGAATAGATGAAGTTAATCCCTTTTGGGAAAATTCCTTGTGAAAAGTGACTATCAAAAAAAAGCTAGTTCCAACTAATAGTTAAAATTAAATTATGAGGCCATTAATAGCTTTAGTAGCTTTATTACATCCAAGTAGTGATAGTAAAGAGAGGGAAATGTAGGAAAGAGGTAGAGAGTTGCCTAGCTAAATACCCTAATTGCTGTTCTGATGGATTGAAGTTCACCACCAACAAAGGCTCCTTCAAGTCCAATCTCCAGTCAGAAGATCATGAGAATGTGTGTGCAGTCACTGGGTTTTGGCTTATAAGCAGTTTTCTCTACCCATTAGCTCTTCCACGGCACATCTCAGGAACCAGGCATAGTTCCTTAATTTGCCTGGCACCACGGGGGAGGAAGGGCAGTGCCTGTGGAATCAGTTTCCCATCTCATTGGTTTCAACTTCCTTTCTCTGAGGGTCTGTCTATCCTCACACATCTCAATTGTAAACACTGATTGATTATATCAATGATCCTGATTGATTACATCAAAACAATGAGAGGGGAATTCCCCTTCTCACACAACAACAGTTGAATCTTTGTACTACCACCTGTGTTAGTATATAGTGTAAATACATTATACCAATATTGGCACCTCTCATACACACTACATACATAACAATGTCAATGTATTTGTCAAGACCTAACATTCTGCTAGTTTGTAGGAGGGTCTCTAAACAAGAGCTATGAATTATTTAATGAATGAATGCAGAGTTCATAGGGAAGGCCTTAAAAATAGGAACTATGTCACAAATTGGAAGACTCCTCAGAGATCATCTTGGTAAGCATCACCTTTGTCACTGTACCTGCAAGAAACTGTGCCAAAGGAAACATAGGTCACTTATTCATGTGAATTTTATAGCCAAGTTAGTCCCTTAGAGAGTTTTCATATAATCCCAATTTAGAGTAAAAATAGTGTCCTGTGCCATGAGGTTCTCCTACTTTTCTTTTTCTTTTCTTTCTTTTTTTTTTTTTTAATTTTAAACCCTTAACTTCTGTGTATTGACTTACAGGTGGAAGAGTGGTAAGGGTAGGCAATGGGGGTCAAGTGACTTGCCCAGGGTCACACAGCTGGGAAGTGTCTGAGGCCGGATTTGAACCTAGGACCTCCCGTCTCTAGGCCTAGCTCTCAATCCACTGAGCTACCCAGCTGCCCCTCTCCTACTTTTCTTTGATATTAACCTCTAGGCTTTGGACCCTACATTGAATTATTCCTCTTCTTTTTTCTATAGGTGATATGCCTGGAGTCTGCAATAGTAAATCCCCATCTGATTTGAACAGTGCTAAGTCTGTTCCTGCCATGTAGGTCCTACTTGGAAGCCAAGAGGGATTTGCCTTTTCTCTCACAGTAGGTACACAGGACTTCACCTCAGGAAAATGCTCCTGGGAAGCAGAGGTAGAAGATGAGACAGGGTGAGAAGGAATATCTATACAGAATCAGTGAGCTAGAAGGGAAACCTCTCCAATTTACCTGAGGATGAATGTCGTCCCCAAAAGGAGATTTCAAAGTTGGAAATTATTTCCAATAGCCAAAGAAATTGATTGTCATATAGAAATCCTTTTCTCTGTTTAAGATAAAAAACATGTCTATTTCTACATTTTAAAAGTTATTTTGAATCATGTGTGACTCTTCATGATCCCTTCTTTGGGACTTTCTTGGTAAAAACATTGGAGTTGTTTGACATTTCGTTCTCTGGCTCATTTTACAGATGACAAAATTGACTCAAACAGGGTTAGGTGACTTGCCCAGGGTCTCATGGCTAGCAAGTGTCTGAGAGTAGATTTTAACTCAGATATTCTTAACTCCATGCCAGGCACTCTATCCACTGTACCATCTAGCTGTTTTCGTATATACATATGTCCATGTAAATATTTATGTTTAAATGTATATGCATATGTTCATATTCATAAATCTATACTACAAATGTAATATAGAATATCACATACACCAACAGCTTTGTGATAAAGAAAATCTTCAAGGTTGTCGGGAGCTATTAAGAGAAATTAGAATCTCAAGTAGATATTTTTATCTGGACCCCCTCAAAAGATCAATACAGACTGGCAGAGCCATATATTGGCTTTTTTCCTATCAGGTCGAGACAGGTGTGGGATATCTAAGATAAAAATCTGAGATTCCTCTTTTGATTCCTTTCATAATTCTCACCTTCCTTAAAAATGCATTATAGTCTTATTGAAAAAACTTTGGGCTCTCAGCACTCCAGCAGGAGGGGGGCTAACTCTGTTCCCCTTTGACCGAGAATACAGATGGCTGGTACGGCCAAGGTCGAACCCTTGGCAGGGCATTTTGCCCAGAATTAAAGTAAAATAATAAGGCTCAAAAAATTTGTTTAATACCATCAAGGCTGAGAAATTGCCGGGGCTTTCCAGCCTCACAAGATGTCCCAGGCTTCATTTAAAGATAACACATATAGTTGATAGTTTAGCATAGGTTTTTTATCTACACCTGGAGGCTTCTAAGGCATTTGTTTTGATTATAGTAAAAATCCTGCTCTCTGTAACTGTGGGAAACTTTCTTGGGCTTTTGGGGGAAAGGGATCTTTAATTTCCTTTATAATAAAGTAGCTACTTCAATATTTCTTGAAGTACTATGAGCTAACAAGCCGTGCTTCCAATCTGTTTCATTCTTTGCATCCGACGACCACCCAGGCCACTCAGATTAGTCTCTGGTTATAGAGCAGGTTCTCTATACAAGGTCACTAAAGAGCTGAAGATTTAGCCAGCTTGAGATTGAACTGAAAACTATGACATTCCATTCCTTAGAGCCTGCATCAAGACTTCTCTCTCTTTTTCTGAAAGGTACTCACTAGTCAGAGCTGATGGAGGTATGATGAAGGCTTTCTTACAGCCCAATTCTTCACATTTTTTTACTTTCTCTTTCCCTGCTATGGGAATTCCCTCCAAAGATCACAATGCATGACCTTCATATGTGATTCTTCTCTATATCCTCCCCTGAGTTCCAATGGAGTGTTTCACCCATCATGCTAGGGGGATTCTTCAAATTCTGATGTATTTTTGAGGGTGTGACTTGACAGCGTATCTTCTTTTTCATAACTATACTTGCTTGAATCCAGGTTCTATTTCATGAATCTTTTTTTTTTTTTAGGTATGACCTGTGTAATGGGGGTAATTTGAGGAAAGGTGTGTGGTACAAGGGAATTTTGAAAGGAGGTTATCAGGGATTTATTAAGATAGTAAATCTAGGCTACAGGTAGGCTGGAATAAGGAGATTCAGGGAAGTCAGGAGTTTAACACTGAAGGAATAAGATCTTCAGGGAGAGAAAGAATTAATCTAACAGGCAAATACAGCAGGGCTTATAGGCCAGGACTCAGACTTAAACACAGGCTGAGGGAAATAGACTAAACTGAAATTAACAACAGGCTTAGTTAATTTCACAGGAAGGGACTTGTTTTGAAGTTACATCTTCCTTCAAGATGGATACCCGGCTTCCCTTCAAGCCCAGAGTATATTAGTTCTTTCCCTCTTCTTCCCTCTCTTAATAACTAACTGACAAATTATACTAATAGGTCTGTTCAAACACAAAAGGGTTTATTATCTTCAAAAGGATGATCTGACAGGAAAGTGGATTAAGGAAGCCCTAACAGTTGTCTCAGGAACCTCAGTTGGGGGAAGGGAGGCAGAGATGGAGTCTGAGTAAGGACCTGCCTTTAACTCAAGCTTACAAAGTGCTCTTGATATCTAAAGGGAATAAATGATGACTGACTAGTTTCTTTATATCTAATATTGTCAATTATAGTTAATCCTTCACAGATTTGAACTCCTCTTTAATTATTCTCCTTATTAACTCCACAGACATATAAGGTAAGGGAGAGAAGGTAGGAAATAATATAGGGAAGGAAGATATAAAGGGTTTATCCAAAATAACAATTTCTTAAATAAATATTTCAAAGCTAGGCTAAATTTCAATTCTACAGATAGGTAAGGAGGCAGCTTGGCTGGTCAGACAACCTCCCTCCACGGGAGACCCAAACCAACTGAACTTTTCCTCAAGATTCCAAACCCTTAACTGCTTTCAGACCTCAGCCAAAGCTGGAAAAAACTATATGACCCCCTCTCTCTATACTACACCTGCTCACACAATGCACACAATGCACCTTTCTGTGGCCTCTAGGCCATATTAATTTTCAAAGTTAAGCATATCCTTGCCAAAGGAAAGTATATGATGAATGTTTAGGATAGAGTACATGGTGACAGATAATTCCCCCAAATGGTCATGAGTCTTTGATGATTCAGGATATCAATGATGAGTTATTTTAAGTCCTGGAATGTGGAGATCTCTTTATCATCTCTGATAATCTGATAAGGACAGTTTAGTTGATAAGGAAATAAGGACAGAACAAGGGAGTTGTCTTTTACCTCATGCTTCCAGCTCTGACTTCAGGAGCATGGAGTTTTATTATATATATATATATATTTCAAGACTCATTTCACACAAAAGAACCCCCCAAAACTTCGCATTTGCACAGAAACACAAATTATGTCACATCAAAGCACAATAAAGTTATAGTTTTACAAATAATTTTCTTACAAAGATAATGCCAGATGAGAACCAGTCTCAAGGTTAAAAATGAGCCTCACTTTATCTAAAAGTTATTTTGCCTGAGCTTGCCACTCCGTGACCTTGGGATGCCTGGAGCAATCAGAGAGATATACCCACAGCTGCAGCTTTACTCTGCTGAGTGAAAAAAGGCTGTTAACTCATTAAGTGCTGGTTTACTAAGAACTTAAAGTTTTCCTAGAAGGCTATAATGTTTTTAATAAGAAAAGGTGTGGATCATACAAGGGGACAAAAGAGGAGTCTCGGATTTTTATCTATTCTCTCATTGGCTTCCCACACTGGAATACTTCAAGACTGCTATAACAATAACCTAAACAATTGAAATTGTTAATAGCAATCAAATTGGGAAAAAATTGTGAATAAACAATATATATTTGGCATAACATTTGTCCTTACTTATATCTACAGCTATCACTCTATTATCACCTTCTGCCTCTTTTTCTTTACTTTGTCTCTCCAATATACTCCTGGATCACTGTCCCACATTCCTCCTCTTCTCTCCTATTCTCTATTACTCTCTCCTTTCCTTCTTTTCCCTTTTCCCCTTCCTGCTCCCTTTTAGAAATTCCTTTTAGGGGGAAGCTGGGTAGTTCAGTGGATTGAGAGCCAGGTCTAGCGATGGGAGGTCCTAGGTTCTAATCTGGCCCCAGACACTGCCCAGCTGTGTGACCCTGGGCAAGTCACTTGACCCCCATTGCCTACCCTTACCACTCTTCTGCCTTGGAGCCAATACATAGTATTGACTCCAAGACGGAAGGTAAGGGTTTAAAAAAAAAAAGAAATTCCTTTTCACTCTACTTCATTATTATTATTATTATTATTATTATTATTATTATTATTATTATTATTATTATTATCTCTCTTCCCTACATTCTACATTTCCTCCTTACCACCATTTCCCCTTCTGCTCTAATGCTCTTAAGGCAGGTTAAATGTCCATAGATTTGAATGCTCATCCTCTTTCACCATTCACATTAGAATAAAAATAAAATGCAAATGAATTTTTTTCCAGGGAGTTCAGGTCTGGTGGAATGGTCCAGACTGGCAGCAGAAATAAAGCTGGGCATTTGTGTTGCTTCCCTGGCTCTCTCCTTCCCATAGAAAAATGTATGTTTTCCCAGGCCATAGTTAGTTCAAGACAGACAGACAAATAAAGGAATGCTATTTAGTAGAAAAGAGATCCTAATGGCAATGAGAAGAAAAGGTACAAGCTATTATTATTTTCAAAGATTTTTTTTTATTTTCCTTATTACAAGTAATAATAATTTTCAACATACATTTTTCAAAAGTAAAAGATTCAGGGGGCACTATTTGGGAGGGCAGTTGGGTGGCTCAGTGTATTGAGAGTCAGACCCAGAGATGGGAGGTCCTGGGTTCAAATCTGGCTTTGGCTAGGACACTTCCTAGCTGTGTAACCCTGGGCAAGTCACTTGACCCCCATTGCCTAGCCCTTATCATTCTTCTGCCTAACATGGAAGGCAAAAGTTTTTTAAATAAATAAAATAAAAGATTCAAATTGTCTCTCTCCCTCTCTTTCTTCCCCCCTTTCAGAGATGATAAGCAATTTGATCTGGGTTATACGTGCATTGTCATGCAGAGTGTAATGAATGGGGTCACAGGGGCCTTATGCTGGTAGTAAGGCTAGCAGGAGGATGGTGCTAGTTGAAAGGATGGAGTGAGCTGTACCCAGGCTGGGCTTGAAACTTGTTTATAATGTAACAAGGAACCAAGCCAGGTAACTGAGTGACAAGTAGAACTCTCACTACTAGACACCAGGCTCCTTTAAGATATCAGGTTATCAGCCACTTCCCTGCTGAGGAAGCAGCTTCCTATTGGTGAATGGCAGGCTGACAGGGAGTGGATGTAGAACTTCCTGCCCCTCATCAATGGAGTTTGTTCCAGCTGAAACTGCTCAGAACCCTTCCTGTTGCCTGTCCCTGGTTGGCCTTAGATAGTAGGTGAATAACCACAGAGTCCTCAGGGTTAAATCAAAGGGTTCTAATATCTTTTGCTGTTGGAGATCAAGGGAAAGAACAAGCATAATTTATCCTGAGAAGAATACTGGAGGACAGAATCAGAGGTAAGTTACTTTTGGAAAAAATATCTTTTTCTCTTTCTTCTCTTTTGGGGAAGCTGAGTAGCTCAGTGGATTGAAAACCAGGCCTAGAGATGGGAGGTCCTAGGTTCAAATTCGGCCTCAGACACTTCCCAGCTGTGTGACCCTGGGCAAGTCACTTGACCCCCATTGACCACCCTTACCACTCTTCCACCAAGGAGCCAATACACAGAAGTTAAGGGTTTAAAAAAAAATCAATGGCTCCTCTTTCTTCTCTTTTTCTCTATCTTTATAAAAGGCCTTGAGCAGCTGGGTAACTCAGTGGATTGAGAGCTAGGCCTAGAGAAGGGAGGTCCTAGGTTCAAATATGGCTTCAGACACTTCCCAGCTGTGTGACCCTGGGCAAGTCACTTGACCCCCATTGCCTAGTCCTAGCTCTTCTACCTTGGAATCATTACATAGTATTGATTTCAAGACAGAAGGTAAGGGTTTAAAAAACAAAACAAAAAAAAAGCCATTTTAGTCTAGTAAAAAATCAGAAATTAGAAAGACTGAAGGAAAAAAATAGCTGCTTAATTTCTGAGTTTGGTTCGGTCCTGGCTCTAGTCAAGAACACATTTCTTTAGTCTTTTCAAGAACACTTCAGAGGGTGCCCACTTATAAGATAGGACTCTCCCTTAGCTCAAAAAGTATGAGTTCCAGGAATCTTGTTTCCTCTTTTTCTTGGAAGGCAGACCTGACACTTGGGCTTCCCGTTTTATCTATTGAGGACATGCGGTAGATATGGGACCATCTCTGTTGAAGTCTCTCCATTCCCTTTTAAACTCTGGAATACCAACAGCACAAAAGTTCTGAGATGTTCTGGTCTAACTTTTTGCTGACTCTTTCTCTCCAGGCTTAGGAACATGGAGGCCAAAGAATTGATTGAAAACTCCCAGGCAAATCTTACTTGCTCCATCTGTCTGGGCTACTTCACAGACCCAGTGACTGTCAAATGTGGGCATAATTTTTGCAAAGACTGTCTCCTCCAGTGCGATGAACAACCTGATGCTACATTAACTTGTCCAGAGTGCAGAGATGTCATTAGATCCAGTGACATTGTGCTCAACAAGAACCTGCAGAATTTGTCCATCACTGGCAAAGCACTCAGACAGCATTTATTGCTGAGCCCGGTACTTCTGACCACCTATGAACAACATGGAGAAAAAGAGAAGCTCTTCTGTGAGCAAGACCAAAAACTGATTTGTGATTCCTGCTTATTAACAGAAGAGCACAAGGATCACCAAGTCCTTCCCTTGCAAATGGCTGCTGACAAGTGCAAGGTAAGATTGTACCAAGCCCTGCAGTCAAATGGCTTCTGTTCATTGAATTCTTTGGGACCACTTGGGCACCGGCATCTTGGACCCACAGCTTAACCTACAGGGCTCAAGCATTATCTGGGGCCTCACATCCATGACTTCACTGACACTAACACAACGTATTTATTTCCACTCATCTTTGCAGATCAATGTATAGTTGGAAAATCTCGAATCCCTAAAACTACATTACCCAAACTCCCTTTCTGTATTACCCTCAATTCCTTTTCCTTTCTGTTTACTGTATCTTTTGTGTGGTTGTATATAAGTTTTCAGTAAAGACCCTCTAGCTCTCTCTTCCTCGTGAAGTGAGTAGAGAACATTCTCTGTGTTCTCTAGCTCTCTAGTTAAATATTAATAGATCTCTATAAATATTATACTTTGGAGATATTGAATATTAATTTTAAAATCCACATTTGTCTTGGTCTCAAGTGTTCTCATTTAAAAAAAATGGTAATAATAATAAAAGCTCCTGATTTTTATGGTTATCATGGAGATCCAATGGATAACAGACATATAGAACTTAAATAGTCTTACAGAGTTATATGATTGCTACCTCTTATTAGCCAATAATTATAAAGCATGTAGGCTTCTTGGGTCCAAAACAAGTTTTACCAATACTTTTTTTGTCTTCTAGAAGAAACTTCAGGAGTCACGAAATATATTACAGGAAACAGAGAAGGAATTTTAAAAGGCAATCAACAATTTGAGAAAATTAGAAGAAACTGTTAAGGTCAGTATCTGCTTTTCTTGGTAAATTATAAGGTAAATTTTCCCTTGAAGGTCTCTCTCAGAAGTAAGATTTGATGATGAAAACAGCAGGAAGAGTGTTTTTGCAAAGGAGCAGACTCAGATTATTGATCAAAGAATGAAATATATTTATACTCTTTTGGGGAAAATAATTTTCACGCCTGATGCTAGTAAAAGAATTTTGCATGTAAGTTGTTAAAATATATGCATGAAGAAACACTTTCTACAAAGGAATTAGTTATTTTGAGGGAGAAAATTATCTCTGTTGTATTTTTGAGGACATTTCCTTGATACATTATCACTCTCTCTTTATGATTTCCATCATTCCATCTTTCAGAAAAAGACCTTCAAGAGATAGCGTATCTCATAAGCCCTGAAATAGAAAATTTGGGTCCAGCAGCCAGAAAAGCTGTGTCTGGTTTCAGAGTCCATGAATTTTCTTAGATGGCAAAAATATATTTAATAAGGAGTACAAATGTTTAGCATGCACCTTATTCTGTTACAAACTTTTCATTTCTTTCCTTTATCCTAATTTCTCCTGGGACAGGTGGACTTAGATGATCACAAACAGTTAATTAGACCTGAATACAGAAAAATACACCAGTTCTTATGGAATGAAGAAGATAAACAACTGTAAAAAACTGGATTTGCTAACCACAAATAACCAGGATATAATTGTAGAGAACAAGACTGAATTGTCAAAACAAATTCAATATCTGCAACGAAAGATATTAGAAGTAGAGGAGAGTTTGGACAAGGCACTCCATTGTCAGAAAAAATGCTCATATGATTGAAACCACAATGAACAAATGTGAATTATTTTATATCCAATGATGCCTTCTTAGACTCTCACTAGTCAGTACCCTTGTGATGGGGACTCATGGACTGCTACCATCTTTAATTCAGTTTTAAAAAGGAAATAGGATAATGGAACAATTGTATGGAGTGTTATGATTGGAATCAGGAAGACTTCACTTGGAATCTGGCCTGAGACACTAATTTGTATGACTCTGAAAAAGTCACTTCGACTTTCATTGCCTTACTTGCCCCATCTGTAAAACTGGGATGGTAACACCTTTTTCTAAGAGTTGTTGAGAGGATCCCATGAGATAATATATGTAAATTTCTTAGTAGCACAGTACCTGGCACAAAGTAAGCAATATATAATGCTTATACCTTTCTCCTTCCCTTCTTCATTAGTGACTTAGAAGATTTCCTCTCTTAGAAAGTTGTTAGTATAAGCACAATGTCTTCTCTAATAAACCAAGATAAGCTATTCCATTTCATTTCTTTTTGTTAGAATACCTGAATATTATCAACAGTTGTTAACCAGGAAAACACACAGAATTATTAAATAGTCAGAAAAACCACTCTTTAATTAAGGAAAGGGGTACAGGGCTGAGTTAGGCCTTCACGCAGAGCTGTGTGCCACATGCCTACACAGAGTCTGAGGATTGAACTCTGGTTACTCTGACCACTGACCAATGGCACTAGATTGGACAATTCCAAAGAGCCATTAAAGTTGGGAAGCTTAAATACCTTTCTAGGGGCACATGGGGGCTGAGGATGAGGGATAGTTGATTGCCTTTACAATGGTAACAAAGGAAAATGAGGAGTTCCAAACAGGAATAACAGTGAGGGGCTGATGCTTTACAATGGACACAAAAGGGAAAGACCCAGCCAAGGGCTGGACCACCTAAGTAAAGGACTTTGGCCTAAGGGGAGAAACCATTGGGACAAAAGAGATACCTAGTACCTCCCAATTTAGACTACTTTAAGGTCTATTGTTAGTCTGAGACTTTTCTTCAGGAAGGAACTCTCAGGTGACAAGGTCAAACCTGGGACTTTTCACCTTCAAGCTAACTAAACTGGGGGGTCATTAAATCTTTCTATGCTACAAGTTTGGGGGCTTCTAGATTCTACGCTGACACAGCTATATTAACAAAAAGATCATGTCAAAACTAGTATGTCTCTCTGTCTCCATCACTACTTCTCTATATAGACTTGAAGAAGCATCAGAATAGTTCCTTGCTCTCTTCCTTAACACCCTCCTGCTTCTCCAGTCTATGCCACTTTCTTCACCCCTCTCACTCTTCTCTGCATTTCTTCTTGACACCTAAGTTTCTACTTCCTCTTTTCTCTCCCTTTTCATCTTTCCACTCCTTTTCAACTTCTGCCCCCACTACTCCTGCTTCTACCCTGAAATTATTAAGCAAAACCAAACATCCCAAAATATGAATTCAGAATCCCCCTTCTCCTTCAAGATCAAAACAGAATACAATTAGCTTTTTCTCAGACAAGTACAGGTCACACTGGGGAGGAGTATGGGCTATGCAGCTGGGAAGAAAATCGATCCTCCATTTTTCAGGGCCAGAAATGTGTTCAACAAAGCATTAGTGAGCCTCCGGTTATGTTCCATCTCTGTCCAACTTTGGAAGGCAATACCTGCTGGTGCGAACACAAATTCCTGATGGACAACAAGAGAGTCCCAAGCTCTTCAGAAGGAAGGACCTAATGGGGTATGGACACAAAAAGTAACTCTGTGTCAATGGGCAGTTAGACAAAGCTAAATGAAGACTGCACAGGCTTTGAAGAGTTTCACTAAATCAAAGAAGATATTTACAAAGACAACTCTTTTGCTGAATAGATCATAATAAGCCAGAAAATGTGCAAGAAAGATACTTTAATACTCAGTTTCTCTATTATTCTGTCAACATGGAATCTAGAAGCCCCCAAACTTGTAGCCTAGAAAGATTTAAGTGACCCCAGTCAGCTAAGTAGCTGGAAGGTGACAGACTTGGGCTTGGATCCATCACATGAGAGTTCCTCCCTGAGGAAAGGCCAAACCCAAACCGAGTGACTCTTTGGCACAGTAGGGCAGTGCCTCAGTCTCATATACTGAAGGGATCCTCCAATTCTGGGAAAGGAGGGTGTGATATACTGGAGAGGCTTCTGGAGACCAGGAGAGTCACTCAGGCTGGGTTTGGCCTTTCCTCAGGGAGGAACTCTCATGTGATGGATCCAAGCTTGAGGCTGTCACCTTCCAGCTAAGTAGACTGGGGTCACTTAAATCTTTCTAGGCTACAAGTTTGGGGGCTTCTAGATTGCACGTCGACAATTCTATTAATTTTCTTGTGAGTGAGCAATGGAAGGTTCATCTCATGACACCCTCTTCTAATTCTTTGGTTTTCTTTGGTGCCTTTTTTTTTTTTTTTTTTTAACCTGGTCTTCTTCCAACCATTTCTTTTTTATTTTTTTTTTTAACATTTATTAATATTCATTTTTGACATGGTTACATGATTCATGCTCCACCTTTCCCCTTCAACCCCCCCCCCCACCCTTGGCCGATGCGCGTTTCCACTAGTTTTGTCATGTGTCCTTGAACCAGACCAATTTCCAAATTGTTGGTAGTTGCTTTGGTGTGGTAGTTTCGGGTCTACACCCTCAGTCATGTCCACCCCGACCCATGCGTTCAAGCAGTTGTTTTTCTTATATGTTTCCTCTCCTGCAG
>NC_058135.1:96547120-96572115 GCF_016433145.1 Gracilinanus agilis
GTGTCTGTCTGAGATCTATTGGCTCCTGAGGTCTGAGTTCTAGTTTTTTCCAAGGTCAAGCCCCCTGGTGGATCCCCTTGCTTGATCCTCTGCAGGAGATTCCTTTACAAGTCTCAGGGAGCTACTTCCACAGTCGTATACCCATCTGCACTGGTTCCCCACTTAGGCTTTAGTTCCTGGCTGTGTTTGCCTCCCCCCAAGCCTCTGCTCAGCCGGCACCCACGCCTCTGCTCAGCCGGCCCTCTGCGCGCCCAGCGTCCACTCTCTGCTCCCGCGCACTCAGATTTCGCGTGCGTTCTTGACTTAATGGGGTCCTAAGTCTTGCTGCTCTCAGGAACAGGTCCCGGAGCTGCTGATGACTCGATGGGTGCCCCAAACTTGCTCTATTTCTTTTTAGCTGGGTTCGGAGCTATAGGTGAGTGTGGAGGGGGTGGGGGTGGGGCGGTTGCTCAGCTCGCGATTTAAGGAGAGCCCTTTTTAGCCTGGAAATGTCTCGATTCCACGTACCTTCCACGCTGTGCCCTGTTGTGGGGTTCCTCCGTTCGTCTGGACTTGTTTTTATGTCCCCTTGAGGAGTTTTGTGTGTTTCGGTCAGGAGAGGTTAAGAGCTGCTTCTTACTCTGCCGCCATCTTAACCCGGAACCCTCTAAAATCCTTTGGTGCCTTTTTGATTTTATAGGGCAAGGAGTCAATATTGAGGGTGAGGATGAATATATATAAGCAAATCTGTTTTAAAAAAATTTTTTAATTAAAATGGCAATGATGAAATGAATAATCTGATAGCCAGTCTAGCAGGAAAGTCAACTCCAGGCAAAGAAAGAAGGCATCATCTTTTTTTGAGAATGAAGGATTAAGGGGGCAGCTGGGTGGCTCAGTGGATTGAGAGCCAGGCCTAGAGACAGGAGGTCCTATGTTCAAATCTGGCCTCATACATTTCCTAGCTGTGTGACCCTGGGCAAGTCACTTGACCTAGCCCTTACCACTCTTCTGCCTAACCTAGACAGAAAGTAAGGGTTTTTTTAAAAAAAAAAGAATGAAGGATTGGAAGACATACTAGGGAAAGAATGGAGGATGTTTCAAAGAATATTGGATTAGAATTGATAGAATTGCTTCTCAACTCTAAACAGGCAGGTTGCATGATGCTCCTTAGTATTATAGTGAAAAAGACCTTATTGCTTTCCCATTGCTTAGGCAAACAATGCTTCTCTAGCCCCACTGGCCCTGTCTCCCTCTAGCAACATCCAGTCTCTCACTTTGGCATAATGATAGCGCTATTGTAATGGCCTGAAAAATGTTCTCTTTGCCTCCAATCTATCCCTGTTTCAGTTTATCTTCCTTTACAATTCGCCTGATGTTCCTTTGTTCTGATTGAGATTTTATAAGAATTATATACTATCAAAAGATCTTTCCCCAATGATCATTTCTCTTACTAAATTAAGCACAAAACACTGCAAAGTGTCATAAACATTGATAAACATGACATCTTCCTTCCTAACCAGTTTTCTAAAACTACTTGGCTCTAACTTTGTGTCTTCTTTCTCAGATGTGTATTTCCTTCCTCTTACCTCCCATCTATATCTGCCACTATCTAATGTTCCTAGTATGCTGGATTTTATGTTATTTTTTTATGTGACTGTGTTATTTCTCAAATCCCCTTTAATAGATTAGAATTTCCATGAAGACAGGAATCTCTTGAAGAATAGTTAAAAGTTAATCCCTTTCAGGGAAGTTCTTGGGAAATGTAAACATTTTAAAAAGCTAATTGCCCTAAAGCTTGAATCTATGCAGCTCTTTCTATATTCATATAGAGTACAAAACTATTATGCCCATATTAGCACCTCTTGTACATACTATATATCTGATGGCATTGGTAACAATTTCTCTGTCTGTGCCAAGACCTAGCATTCTGCTGGTACATGTTAGGCCCTTAAACAATAGCTATTAAGTATTCAACATATGAATGAATGAATGAATGAATGTAGGGTTCAGAAGGAATGCTATAAAACACAGAAATCATATGTCACAAATTGGAAGACACTTCACAGACCATCTAGGCCAACACTACCTTCATCATTTTGTCTACAGTGAAACAGTACCAAAGGAAAAATATTTTATTATAAAAATATTATAATATAAAATTATAAATATAATATTATAAAATATTCAAGTGAAATTTATAGACAGGTTAATCCCATTAAGAGTTCTCATGTAATCCCAGTTTGGAGGGAAAATAGTGTCCCATGGCGAGAGGCTCTCCCTTGTATCTTTGATATTAATCCTCAGACTTTGGGCCCTATATTAATCATTCCTCTTCCTTTTTCTAACCCTGGAATATCCAATAGTCAATCCCTATCTAATTTTGACTGATGATTTGAAGTGTGCTAAGTCTGTTTCTGCCCTGTAGGACCTGCTTGGCAGCCAAGAGAGACTTGCCTATATTCTCACTATTAGGTACTCAGAGCTTCACCTCAGGGAAGCATTTCTGGGAAATGGAGGTGAGATAAGAAAAGGTGGGAAGTGAACATGTTCTATAAAGAATAAAGGAGAGAATCTAACCCAATGTACCTGAGTATTTACATATTCTAGTAGATTTCAAAGTTGGAAATCATTTGTATTGGGAACTCAAACAGCATATTTTATTTATGGCAGCACACACACAAGGGGAACATTTTCCTAGATTATGAAAATGGACAAAAATCACATTACAATGCCAGGGAAAGGGCTTTTATATAATACCCCAGATATTACCTTCCAATTGCCTCTTTGCCCCCTGCTTCTTTCCTTGACTTCTGAATCAAGAAAATACCACTGAATCTATAAATAACTCTTCCAGGAATAAGCCAATCGATACAATGTCAATGATAATAATCATTGTGGGAGACTCTCCATTTCAGTCAACTAAAACAATAGCAAAATTACTCTACATTTATTAAAAGCAGATGTAAATGTGTCAATAAATATATACATATAAAAATGAGAAACAAATATCTTAATTTGTTTTACTTTTTATTGTTATGGATTTCTCACCATGTATTACTATTCTGTGAGCATCATCTCATTGATACTTCATATAGAATATTGGCAATGCTCAAAAAATTAATACATGTGAAGTATACTTTTCCTATAGCCAATGGAAATGAATGTCTCACATACTTTTTTCCTGTCTGAGATAAAAACATATCTTTTTATACATTTTAAAAATAATTTTCAGTCACGTCTGACCCTCCATGACCATTGTGGAGGGTTTCTTTTTTTTTTTGGCAAAGATAAAAGAGTGATTTTGTTATTTCCTTATCCCATTCCCTTTATAGATGAGGAAACTGAGGCAAATGGGGTTAAGTGATTTGCCCACCTTTATACCATTAGGAAATATTTTTTTTTTTAAACCCTTACCTTCCATCTTGGAGTCAATACTGTGTATTGGCTCTAAGGCAGAAGAATGGTAAGGGTAGGCAATGGGGGTCAAGTGACTTGCCCAGGGTCACACATCATTAGGAAATTTCCAAGGGTAGGTTTGAATTCAGGTCTTCCTGACTCCAAGTCAACTATATACTACACTGCCTAGCTGCCACTATCATATGTGGATACATGGAAATATATGTCCATATAAATATCAAGGTTTATTTGTATATTCATATGTGCACATACATAATTATATATACCTACAATACAACTGCAACATATCCCAGAAGACTTTGTCCATAAAACACACAACTTTCTGATAGGGAAAATCACCCAAGTCACTAAAGAGCTGAAAGCTCAGCCAGCCTCAGGCTGGCCTGAAAACTATGACCTTCCATAGCTAAAGCCTACATCAGAACCCCTTTCTTCTTTCCTAAAGGACACTGATTAGTCACAGTGAAGAAGATGATTGTTTTCTTACAACATAATTCTTCATATGTTCTTCTCTTGTTGCTTCACCAGTGTGGACATTCCCTCCAAAAGTGCAGATCATAACACATGACCATTGTATGTAGTTTTTGTCTCTATCTTCCAAAAAGTTTCAACAGAATGTTTCGCCCACCATGCTAGAGAGATTCTTCCATTTCTTTTGCATTTTTTGTTGATCTTTTTCACTTTCAGAGTTGCATGATTCAAAGTTTTCTTTCATAAATCCTATTTTATAAAGTGTTATGACCTGATAGCACACATAATTCACATTTTTATGACCCTCTGGAACATATTTATTTTCAAGATAACATGCATATTGTAACATGGAGATGGCAGGGTGGAATCTTTGTTAAAATCAACATAACAATATTTTCTAGGAATATCTTTGCCAAGGGGAAGAATATCATGGAAGTACAGGACAGAGTCCAAATTGACAGACATTCCCACCAAATGGTGATTCTTCCTTGATGATTTGGATTTTCTTTTCTTTTTTTTTTATTATTTGGATTTTCAAGGACTAGCTGTTTCAAGTCTTAAATATGTTAGGACTATTTTAACAATAGACAACATTATATATTGCCTGTTCTGAGGCTTTTAAAACAGGTCAAATGCCCATAGAACTTAATGTTTACTTTTCCTCATCCTCAAAATAAAAAAAATACAAATGAATTTTTCCAGGAAGTACAGGACTTATATGGCGGGCTTGACTGAGGACAGGACTGGAGTTGGACACATACCAGTCCATGGAGAGTTTCAGGCTATATTCCTTCTAGGCCTCATACTGGGAAAGAAGGTCTACAGGTGAAAACTCAAGTACCTGGAGGTCAATAAGTTATTCCTAGGTTCTCCAGAAGGGATGGTTTGAGGAAGATATAATTCTTCTTCTACCCAATAAGCAATCTAACAGACAGATAGAGAGGTGACTGATAGATAAATAAAGAAATGTTGGGTGATAGAACAGAGAACCAAAATGATTTTAAAAAGAGAGAGACAGAGACAGAGACAGAGAGAGAAACAGAGAGAGACAGAGAGAAGGTACTGGCTGCTGTCCTTAACCCCAAAACCAGATGATCTGGGCCAGGTCCATGACCAGGAAAGGACTGCTGATAAAAGAGAGCTTATAGGACTTCTCTAAGCAATTGCAGCCCAAGCTGTTTCTAATACTTTCTTTCATTGATGTGGGTATGCAATAGGAGAGTGCTTTGAAATCCTTTTTCAAATGATGCTTCTAGATCTTATGCTTTTTACTAGTTAGCAGATATTGCCAATTAGAATGTAGCCTTAAACTTTATGCCTTCCCAGGTTCTCCAGGCTGATCAAGGCTTGTCTGACATTCCAAGCCTGAAGGAAAGGGGGAAAACCTGAACAAAACTGAAGGATGTTATACTTTATCCCCTTTGATTAGTTTGCAAGACTGAGAAAGGACACCCAAGCAGTCTTCAAAGACCACCAAACAGGGCCCAGGAGGGAATGTCACACAGGCATACTGGGGATCTTTGCACCCCTTCAAGACCCCTTTTCTACTTTGGCCTGGAATGTCCCCTGGAACATTCTTAGGAGGAATAAACTGAGGGAGGGTGGAGAATTTCCAAGGATGGGAGGAAAGTCTCTCCCAGATCCTTAATAAATTTAGAAAACTGAAATCCTGCTTTGGTGTTTCTTTAACCTTGGCTACACAGTCTGTAACATCCTAGAGTAAACACTTTCATATGCAAAGATGAAGAGGTTTGAGCTGCAAATCTTTGGAGAAGAACAAGCATTCACTCTCCCACAACAAAACTCACTCTCCCACATCTTCACTTTCCAGAATTAACTGAATTAATGACCAATAACCAGCAGCTTCCTGTCAGTCCTAATTCCTCCAAATTATATCACATTTTCCTCATAAAAGCTGATCCAAGATCCCCTGGAACTTCTTGCAGAATTCAATTATTTCTGAAATGGATTCCATTCAAAAGAATAAATCCCATCACAAGATCAAGTAGTTGCTAGGCCTTGAGTGGGAAACGAAAGCTAAAAAAGAACCACCTTGGCCACAGGGAAGTTCAACCAAACCAGGGAAGATAAGACTTCTACAGAAAACATTGTATAAATAAACAGGATATATGCAAATATAAATCTGGAATCTAGAAGCCCCCAAATCTGTAGCCTAGAAAGATTTAATGAACCCCAGTTTACTTTGCTTAAAGGTGACAGCCTCAGGCTTGGATCTGTCACATGAGAGTTCCTTCTTGAGAAAAGTCCAAGCCCAAGCCAAGTGACTCTTCTTGTCTCCAGAAGCCTCTCCCAGTATATCACACCCTCCTTCCGAGGTCTGGCACCTTAAGCTTAGGAGACTGACCACTGACAAGCTGCCTACTGTGTCAGAGAGTCAGCTTGGGCTTGGTCTTTCCTTAGGGAGGAGCTCTCATGTGACAAGAGCCTGAGGCTGTCACCTTTAAGCAAAGTAAATCTTTCTAGGCTACAAGTTTGAGGGCTTCTAGATTCCACGTCGACCCAAGCAAGGAAACAGGAAAGTCCAGAGGAAGAAGAGGTAGTAGATGAAGGCAAGACATTTTTCAAAATCATGTTTTTGTGTTTATGCTACTATTTTCGTTGTGTAGACCTTCCTCTCCTTTTCAGAGTCATTACAAATCAGAGTAGACATTTAAAAATAATAGTAATACTTTCAACAGTGTCTATAATTAAACCTGATTCATTTGTACTCAGTCTAAAATGACCTGATAAATTTAAAAGCAAGACAATTCTGGCTCCAGGTACCTGGGCATGAGCATCCTGGTGAACTGTAGCCTTTTTCTCTAAAAAGAAACAAAGGTGATGATTCAGTCCTAGGTCAGAGACTGTAAGCACTGTGGGGACACAGGAGTTCTGGCAAAAACCCTTTAAAACAACAGCAGCAACAACATCAACAACAACTCAAGTCTTAAAAACTTTTACTGGTAGTGTTCAATGGAAAGAACTTATCCTGAGAAGATTATCTGAGAAGAAAGGAATTAGAGGAAAGATTCAATTTGAATTGAGGGGTGAGACACAACTCTGGCCTGAAGGGTTTAGGTGTGAACACCATTGTGCTTTGTGACAAAGTGAGATGTCCTCTGAAAGATATGGGAAGTACTAAAGAAACACAGGAGTTATCACCTTTTGTGGATAGAGTAAAGGGAAGGACTATCAAGGGAAGTTAGATAAAAAGACCCTCAGTCCTATTATCTTTTGCTGAGAGAGGTCTAGAGAAAGAGTTAACTAGTATTATCTACACTGAGAAGAATATTGGGCAAGGAAGAAATCAGTGGTAAGCTTCTCTTGGAAAAATATTTTTTTCTCCATATACCACAAAAGCCAATCTCAGTTCAGTCAATGAATCAGACATTCAAGACAGAACAAAAATGATAGATTGAGGAGAAAAATATCTGAGTTTAAGGTCTGTGTTGGGGAGCAAGGGTACAGAGATAATACGTTGAGATTTTCTTTGTCATAGCATTATGAGAAATGTGATTGGCTTGACCCTTTAAAATAAGATTAGTTATTTTTAAATTACTCAGTAAAATAGGGTAGACCAAACCAAAAACTGTAAGCAGTATTTAAGAGGAATATTTTCTTCAGAAGATGGTGACCCTAAAGGGTAGGATAAAGAGAAATAGTAAAAATAAAGAAAACATCCATCATCTAGCTTCTTTGGAGGACAGAGTTCAAGTTTAGCATTGGGGTTATCAGCTTCCATGCTCCATGGGAACAAATTCATTCTATTCAAGAATGTAGCTGTTTAGCCTCTTCTAGATGATGTAATAGGCAACTTCTGGGAAGAAGATGGAGACCAACTTGAGTGACATCCGTCAGTTGTAGAATTTAGAATTTACCCAGATGGCATGAGCCAAGGGCAAAAGACTATATTAAATTTACTGATTCTTTCTTGCCAGGCTTAGGAACATGGATGCCAAGAGCTTAATTGAAAACTTCAAGGCAGATCTCACTTGTCTCATCTGCCTGGGCTACTTCACCAATCCAGCGACTGTGAAGTGTGGCCATAGCTTCTGCACAGAATGTCTTCTCCAGTGTAGGGAAGGAGCTGAGGAAGCATTAACCTGCCCGGAGTGCAGAGGAATCATCGAATACAATGATATAGTACCCAACAGGAATCTGCAGAATCTGGCCATCACTGGGAAAAAGCTCAGACCTCATTTACTGCAGAGCATGGTGGGCTTGACCACCTGTAGGCAACATGGGGAAAAAGAGATGCTATTCTGTGAGGAAGATCACAGACTCCTCTGTGATTCCTGCTTATTATCTGCAGAGCACAAGGATCACCAAGTCCTTTCCTTGGAAATGGCTACTGACAAATGCAAGGTAAGAGTGACCACTTACTACATCGATCCAGGAGGGAAATGGTTTCTGTTCATTCAACTCTCCTTGGGACCCCTTGAGGCCACTGCCATATGGGACCTCCAGCTCAACCTGTGGAGCCCAAGGATGGAGCCCAAGGACCATCTCAGGACCTTACATCTCTGACTTCAATGGCAAGTACACAACCGACTTATGTTATTGGCCTCTGTGTTCTCATCTTTAAAATAATGCCTAACTTATATGGTTATCCTGAGGTTCCAGTGGAAAATGAACATCTAGACCTTTAATAGCCTTAAAAGGGCAAATAAATGCTACCACTTATTGGCCAAGACCTCTAAAGCACTTGCATCCCTTTGGTATAAATCAGATGTTTAGCTACAACTTTGTTTTTCTTGCAGGAGAAGCTCCAGGAAACACAGAATATCTTACAGGGAAAAGAAGAGGAATTTAAAATGGCACTGGATGAAGTGAGAAAGAGAAAGGCACAGTGTAAGGTCAGTACTTGTCTGTGTGTGTGTGTTTTGTTTTGTTTTTTTTTGTGACTCCTGAAGGCCTTTATAAGAAGGAAGATTTAATGATGAAAAGTGTTTTTTTTTCAAAGCACTAGATTTATATTAGCAATCAAATCATGAAATATATTATTGTTCTTTGTTACCTAATACTAGTGGCAGAACTTTGTTTTTATGGCATGTACTAAAATATCTGCATGGAAAAAGTTTTCAGGATGAATCTTGTTATTTCTAGAGAGAAAATGACAACTGGTATATTTCTGAGGTCTTTTCCTTTTGCACACTATCATTCTCCCTATCCTTTCCTCCATTTCCTCTTAAGAAAAGAACCTTCAAAACAGTTACTTCGCCAAGGTTGAAATGGCAGATTTGGGCACAGCAGCCAGAAAAGCAATATCTGCTACCAGAGTCCATGAATCTTCTTAGGTGTCTAATGGTATTTCAACAGGGAGCACAAATGTTTTTGAATAACCCTTCCATCTTGCACTATTCACTTCTTGCCCTTTATCCTATTTTTTTTTTGAATAGGCAGATATAAATCTTGTTAGACAGTCAGTTAGATATGAATATGAAAAAATGCATCAGTTACTATGGGATGAAGAAGATCTATACCTGCAAAAACTGGACCAGGAATATACAGACAACCTGGCAAAACTCGAAAAGAATGAGGCCAAACTGTCACAGCAAATGCAAAATCTGCAACTAATGATATTAGAAGTAGAGGCGAATTTGGACCAGGCATCCTTACAAATGCTCCAGGTGAGTGTTTGAAACAGATACATACTATCGTTTTGGAAATGAGAAACAGAAGGTTCCTGCCCTTCCAGGTACATAACACTAAGAGAAGGGACCCAGAATTATTTGGGAGAGTTGGCCAGTTCAGGCTTTTCATTAATTTCTCCAAATGCATTTATTTACTGATGAGAAGGGCTGGGTGGTAATTTGACATAACTAAATAATATATAGTACAAGGATTCTGAAAACTATGATAATTCATCACAAAGTACTCTGAGTTTCAATATTCATCCCATGTTGGGTTGAATTTGTAATCATATTAACATACTTAAATCTATTGATTCTCCCAGAGTGGCCATATGACTCATTCCTTGGTCAAAAGAGATTGAAGGACAGTTTCCCTTAAAGACCCTATTCAGAAACAATACTTGATGCTTCTATAATTTATAGCAAAGCACAGTATGAGGTTGTAAGTTGTAAGCAAAAATGTAAAAATAATTTAAAAATTAACATTTTTTGACAAATACTAAGGCTTTGCAAATAACATTAAAGAGAATGAAACAATCCTGACCAGCAAGTAGCCAGTAATTTACTTGTGTTATGAAGGGGGCTTTAAGGTCCTATTATTTATTAATTCAGAGAAGCACTGTTGTTTACCCAAGATATGGAAGACAGAGGTTTGCTTCCTACAACAGCCTGGTAAAGCTTCACCAACAGACTTAGTGCCTTAGTAACAGCACCAAGGAGTCCCTTGGCTTAGAGGTAACTAGGAAGTTGGTCCTGACCTCCTGGGACCTTAACAATATTTATAGATCTAGCATAAGCTTGATCTAGATGTAATTGGATCAGCTAAGCTAGATGTGGGTTAATGATTTCTTTTGCTTTAGTGGGCTTTAAGATGACAGTGCTTGGTTGCTTAGAGCTTCACAACTTAAAAGAACTCTAGAAGAAAACCTCAGTTTACAGTTCTGAACTTTATTCCTATTTCATCTGTGTAAGATGGAGCTATGCATATTCATTCTCAGAATTCACATTTTCCTTCCACACTAACCATAAAATATGTGATTTATCAGTCTCCGAGACTACAAAACCTTTTCTAACTCTTCCCCATTTGCTCTTCTCTCATTAAGAGGGAGCAAAAGTTTGACCATGTTAGATGAGTTTTATATTTAAGGAAGGAAGAGTAGGGCAGAATGACAAATGGAAAAAAAAAAATGCTCCCCCTTCAGGAAAAGGACAGACTCTTGAAATCAATCAAGAGCAAAGAAGGATCATTCTTAACAATTAAGGATCATTCTAAACAGACTTAAGTTGTGCAAATATAATATCTCTAGAAAAGAGTTCTAAAGGAGTGACGATTGTGATAACATGTGTCTGGGCTCAATAAAAAAGACAACATTAAAAAAATAAACTAGGGAGCAAAAGATTAAATCTCTCCCTTCATTTTCTTCCCTCAGGATATAAAAAGCCCCTTGGAAAGGTAAGCTTCCATATTTTTATCAATAAAATCAGAAATCCAGAAACTGTGAAGAAGTCTGATTGTATAAAGGGAGTAATTATGGTCCAATCTGCTAGAACATAATGTAGTAATTGATCCAGAAATAGCTTTGAAAATTGTGCATAAAAATATATCTGTATCCTGTTTTTAGGAATGAGGAGCTACTGCTTCAAAAACCAGAGGTTGTTTTCCCCAATTTTACCACCTACTCCATTACTGGATTGAAGGAAATGTTCATGAACTTCTATAGTAAGTTACTGATATCAAAATCAATTGACATTCATGAAATTCCCAGGACTTCCATATTGTTTCCAATGCATTTCCTTAGTGTATGCTATTAACCTGCACAAATGATCCTCTTCTTCAGCCTCTGCTACCCCATATAGATCAGTTTTACCCTCATATGACTACTGACTGAGTTTTGTTCTACTTCCAGAAGCTCCATCACCCTCCACCAATACCCCATTTTCCAAACTGGCACAGTAATGGAACTTCTATAATATGTTCCTAAATGTCCTTTGTGTATTTAATTTGTCCATCCTGGTCCTTGGTCCTTCCTGGAAATTGATGATGAACCTTTGATTTTATTCAGATTTCATTAGGTCATCCCTACAGTCCAAAGTCCACACAATAAACTATAAATATTGTAACAAGTTCTTGCTCTTCAAGATATCTTCTTTCCTTGTCAGCATTCTCTTACTATTTGCATATAATTCTTTTTCAGGGATTTTCAAGTAGTCACTCAATTCTGCACTGATTCCCTGCCTCCTTTTCCCCCTTCCTATATTTAATTTTCCCTCCCTCACCTTCTTCTTTTCCTTCCTTCCTTCCTTCCTTCCTTCCTTCCTTCCTTCCTTTCTTCCTTCCTTCCCTCCTTCCTTCCTTCCCTCCTTCCTTCCTCTTTTCATTTCTACCCCCTTCCTATAAATGTTCTTCCTTTTATCTCTCCTACCATCCAAATGTATAACTTCTTAATGCTCCTGGTGTACTAAATTTTGCACTATCTTGATTAGGTATCTATGTAAATTCCAAGTCTCTTTTTTGGTAGATTATAATCTCTATGAAGACAGACATCTCTAGAAGAATTAAAAAAGAGTGAATCCCTCCTTTGACTGGTCTTTGTAAAAAGTGTAAAACATGCTCTTTTCACTAAGGACCCATTGCTTTCCTTTCTCACCTGTGTTAGTATATATTGTCAAATATTATGCCAATATAAAACCTCTTTCAAAGATATTTATTACCTTTCTTCCAAGGCCTGACTTTCTACTTGAACATAGTAAATGATTAATAAAAAATAGTTGTCAAATACTTAATGAATGTCTTAAAACATAGATATTTGCTTTTTAAAATGGAATGTTCCTACTGCTTATTTCATTGTATTCCCCCCTTCATTTTATATATAAGGAAACTGAGGCATTGGAAAACTAAGGTACTTTCTCAAGTAAAAGTCAGAGGCAAAGGCAAGACAATTCCCTCAAGATATCTTAAATGATCCTGAATCAAATTTAATTAGTGGTCCCACAGTTTGAAATTGTCCAGAATTAGAGAATGTTTCTTTGACTTTGTTTTTAACTTCCAAGGCTGGGCATTCAAGGCGAATGATCCCATTTCTTTTTCTGTAGGGGATATTACTGTGGATCCTGAAACAACCATTCATCTCATCCTGACTGAAGATTTCAAAAAGGTCAATTATGGGAATGACTCACAAGGCCGGCTTGTCAAGGAAGAAGGACTTGACTGTGTTGTTAATGTACTGGGGACACAGACTTTCACCTCAGGCAAATATTATTGGGAGGTAGATGTAGGAGGTCAGACAGAGTGGTCAGTGGGAATCTGCAAAGATTCAGTCAGCAAGTATGGGAAACTCTCCATATTATCTGAGGATGTAAAAGCCCTAATAGGATTAAAAGCTGGAAATGATTTCCTTTTCTGGAATTCAGAAGAAGGCTTTCTTATGATCCCACCTCTACACAAGGTGGGCATTTTTCTTGATTATGATAGGGGACATATTTCATTTTATGATGTCAGAGACACAACTCTACTCTTCAGTCCTCAAAATAAAGCATTTCAAGGGCCTGTTCGTCCTTATTTCTCTCCTTGCCTTTTTAATGAAGGAAGTACCCCTTAATCACACATTAACTACCCCAGGAATAGTCAGAAGACAGACATCAGTGATGCTAATTGATATCTGAGAATTAATGAGAACTGACTGAAATGACACTGAAATGTTAAAATGATTTTTCTATGATTTCAACTCGTCGAATGGTCACTGAAATTGTGTATGTATGAAAGCCAATGAAAATAAAGTATTTTTTTATACTTGATATAAACACTGTTGTGCTTCCCGTCAATGCCCAGAGTATATAACTTCACTGCCATTTCACTGACAGCTGTAATAATTAAAATGATGAGGCTGCTAGTAGCTTAACAACTTTATTAAATCAAAATAGCAGTAGTAGTAAAGAGAGGGAAAGATAGGAGAAAGGTAGAGAGTTACTTAGCTTTCTACTCTATTGGCCAATGTGGGTTTTGAAAATATTGTGGCCAGAGAACTACCCCCACCCCCAGCATGCTCCAGGGTCCTGGTGTGGGATTGGTCTTGCAACACCACCATGATGGGCCTATGGCTAACTTTGACAGTAGTTCCTCTAGCCTCCATGCTGCAGCTAGAAGACTTCTACTTCCTGCTGGGTCTCCCCTTATAAGCAGTTTTCTCCACTAGCTCTCACACATCCCATCTCAGGAACCAACCATAGTTTCTTAATTTACCTGGGCCACCCTGTCTCATTGGTTTCTTGGTTCTTTAACTTCCTTTCTATACCTGAATTTATTCAGTGGTCTTTGATCTCCAGGTCACTGAGAGATGATGTTGAATGAAGCAATATAATGGAGAAAGAGATTCTCTTCCAACACAGCTTCAGCAGTACTCTACAAAAAACCCTATCGACACATGGAAACAGTATTTTCTTAGAGCTATTGGAATTGCCTATCATATACAAATACACTTTTTCTTTAATGGAAATATATATGTATATGTACTATATGTATACATATACAATTATATATGTCTATAGATATATGTATCTATAGATATTTTCTATATTTTCTCTTTATATACTCACACACATATACATTCTTATTACTCTTAATTCACTAGAGCATATCTCATGCAGTTTGTATGCTAAACTTCTTGGAATCATTACTGAACTTCCCCCAAGAAGTCCTATATTATACCAGTGCTTAAAAGATCCAGAACAATGCCATTTGGTTACTTCATTTTCTGGGAGGCATCAATATTTGGGGGAAATCATCTCTATCTTGTACTATCTACAGCGATCCCCCATGACATGCTTATCTTTTATAAGAATATGCCTTGAATATTGGTGTGTAGCCTTAAATATGTCACAGAGGTCATAGAAAAGCACCCTGTGAATGTGAGTTAGTTGTAATACCTTATAAACAAAGAATTACAAAGGATAACCTGACTTATTACAACTATAGGAGTGAAAAAAAGAAGATAGGCTCTCAACTAGCATCATCAAAAACGTGAAATATTGAGAAATTCCCCTATAAGTTCATGCTGAACTTATAGGAGGATACAGACAAGAATGATAGAAGTGGTCATGATTAAATATGTTGTGATCTCCAACTTCAGAAGCAATGCCAAAAATCATATGTGACTTATACCATGAATACAGGTATGGTTTAATATAAGGAAAACAACAATTGATGATATCAATAGCCAAAGTAACAAAAATAATATGATTGTATCAATAGATGCAGGAAAATACTTTAACAAAATACAATACAATACAAATAATTTCTATTAAAAACACTAGAAAGCAAAGGTATAAATTATTTTTTCTTAAAATGATAAGCATCTACATAAAACCACCAAGTATCATTTATAATGGAGATAAGCTAGAATGCTCAATAAGATGAGGAGTGAAACAAGTATGTCTTTTGTCACCAATATTATTCAATATGTTATTAGAAATGCCAGCAAAAGCAATAAGAGAAAAAGAAACTGAAGAAGTCATAATGGGCAAAGGAATTATAAAAATATCTCTCTTTTGCAAATGATGGAATGGCATAAGTGGAAAATCCTAGAGATGACTGAAAAGAGAGATAGTTAAAACTATCAACAATTTTAGCAAAATAGCAACATATAAAATAAACTTAACATTTTAATATATAACTCTTACAAAGTTCTGTAAGATAAAAAGAGATACCCCATTTAAAATAACCACCCACTGAATAAAAATACCTAGGTGTATACTTGCCAAAAGAAACCCAGGAACTACATGGGCATAAGTATTAAACATTATTTATACTGTCAATGCGGAAGCTAGAAGCCTCCAAACTTAAAGTCTAGAAAGATTTAATGTTTAGTTAGTTTAAAGTTTAGTTAGCTTGAAGGTGAAAAGTCCCAGGTTTGACCTTGTCACCTGAGAGTTCCTTCCTGAAGAAAAGTCTCAGACTAAAAATAAACCTTAAAGTAGTCTAAGTGGGGAGGGCTAATCCCATCAAGTACTAAGTATCTCTTTTGTCCCAATGGTTTCTCCCCTTAGGCCAAAGTCCTTTACTTAGGTGGTCCAGCCCTTGGCTGGGTCTTTCCCTTTTGTGTCCATTGTAAAGGTCAACCCCTCACTGTTATTCCTGTTTGGAACTCCTCATTTTCCTTTGTTATCATTGTAAAGCCAATCAACTATCCCTCTCATCCTTAGCCCCCATGTGCCCCTAGAAAGGTATTTAAGCTTCCCAACTTTAATGGCTCTTTGGAATTATCCAATCTAGTGCCATTGGTCATTGATCTGAGTAACCAGAGTTCAATCCCCAGACTCTGTGTAGGCATGTGGCACACAGCTCTGCCTGAAGGCCTAACTCAGCCCTGTACCCCTTTCCTTAATTAAAGAGTGGTTTTTCTGACTATTTAATAGTTCTGTGTTTTTTCCCAGTCAATAAAAAAACAAATAAAGATTTAAATAATTGGAGAAATATTAATTGTTCATTGGTGGTTTAAGTAGTTTTTTTGCAAGTAGCCATTCTTGGCTAGGAGTTGCCAGTTGATAGCTCAGAATTTTAGAATTTCCAGAGTTGGCACGAGACTGGAAAAACTGTTGGAGGAGCTCTATAAAAGGGGGCTCTGCCTAACCCAGACTGACTCAGTTGTGAGTTGAAAGGTAGGAGGATTGGGTAGGCTCCCCATTTCTTCTCATAGTTTCATAGGCTAGGGATTAGCTGTTACCTTGCAGGGACAGTTACTGAAGCTCATCAAAAAAACTCTACCAACATTTGTCTACATCCAATTAATTTAGTATAACCACAACCAGAAGATCATTTTTGAAGATTTACCATTAAAGCTAAGCCAGACAAGCTGAGCAGAACCATCCAGCTGCAGCTGTCTGAGTCAGGCCTGCTGACAGTCTGACTATCTGTCAGTGTCCATCAGTGGCTACTTCATAGAATCAATTGAAGATTTAACTCAGTCTAGCCAGGTCAATAAATTCCTAACCCTCAGTCCTGATCCCTTTTCCCTCTCAATTCTGATTTACCTTTTCAATCATTCCTGTTTGATCTTTTTTTATTAAATTACTCAAAGTAAACTAAGGTCACTGACCTGTTTGAATGGAAGAGACCCTAAAATGAAAAGACAATTATAGGCAGTTTTTATCAGAGGCCGGACCTGAGTGAATCATTGGTTCCAGTCTCTTAACTGAAGATCTTCTATATCAATTATCAATTGCAGTCAGATAAAACCAATACTATTAATCCAGAATATTGTATCTTTACCATTCCAAGATACTAAGCATTTCCTGTTAACTGTTAAAGAACGCTTATCTATTTCCTTAGCAACCCTGTAAAGAATGAATGAGGGAGCTAGCTTTAGAAATTAGAGAAGAAAAAAATTGAAGTAATTTAAGTGGGTAATAAGGAAACTAAACTATCACTCTTTGCAGATGATATTATGAGGGCATACTTAGAGAATCCTAGATAATCAGCTAAAAAATTCGTTGAAATAATAACTTTAGCAAAGTTGCAGGATATAAAATAAACCCACATAAATCATCAGCATTTCTATATTATTTCTAACAAAGCTCAGCAGCAAGAGTTAGAAAGAGAAACTCCATTTAAAAATTACTCTAAACAATGTAAAATACTTTTGAATCCATTTACCAAGACTTATAGGAACAAAATTGCAAAACATTTTTCACACAAATAAAGTTAGATCTAAACAAATGGAAAACTTTAATTGCTCCTGGGTAGGCCAGGGTAATATAATAAAAATGACAATCCTACCTAATTTAATTTACTTATTCAACATCATGCCAATCAAACTACAAAAAAAAAAAACAAGTACTTTATAGAACTAGAAAAAATAACTGAAAGAACAAAGATCAAGAATATCAAGGGAACTAATAAAAATGTGAAGAATGGTGGCTTAGTGGTACCAAATTTTAAACTGTACTATAGAGCAGTAATCATGAAAACACTGGTACTGACTAAGAAACAGAAGGATGGATGAATGGAATAGATTTGGAGTAAATGACCTTCAGGAATCTAATGTTTGACAAACCCTATGATCCAAGCTTTGTGGATAAGAACTCACTATTTGACAAAAATTGCTGGGAAAATTGGGAAACAGTATGGCATAAACTAGGTTTAGATCAATATCTCACAGCCTATACCAAGATAAGGACAAAATGGGCATATGATTTAAAGGTAAAGAATATTATAAGTGAATTAGGGGAACACAGAATAGTTCACCTGTCAGATCCACAGAGATGGGAAAAATTTATGTCGAAATAAGAGATAGAAAACATTACAAATTGTAAAATGAATAATTTTGATTACATTAACTTAACAAAATTTGGACAAACAAAACCAATGCAACCAAGATTAAAAGGGAAACAAACTGGGAAAAAAATTTATAACAATTTTTTTCTGATAAAGGTCTCTTTTCTAAAATATATGAAGAACTAAGTCAAATTTATAAGAGTCTATGTCATTCCCCAATTGATAAATAGTCAAAGGATATGAATAAGCAGTTTTCAGGTGAAAAAAATCAAGGCTATCAATAGTCAGTGAAAAAATGTTCTAAGTCACTCTTTATTAGAGAAAAGCAAATTAAAACAATTCTGAGGTATCAGCTCATACCTATCAGATTGGCCAATATGACAGTAAAGGAAAAGCAAAATGATGTTGGAAGGGATATGGCAAAATAGGGCACTAATGCATTGTGGTGGAGTTGTGAACTGATCCAACCATTCTGGAAGTCAATTTGGAATTATATCCAAAGGGCTATGAAAGAATGCATATCCTTTGATCCAGTAATAATTCTACTAAATCTGTATCTCAAAGAGATAAAAAAAAATGGGAAAGGACCTGTTTGTACAAAAACATAACTGTTCTTTTTGTGGCAGCAAAGATTTGGAAATGATAGGGATATCCTTCAATTGGAGAATGACTGAACAAATTGTGGTACATGATGGCAATAGAATACTATTGTGCTCTATGGAATCATGAACAGGATGATTTTAGAAAGAACTGGAAAGACCTACATGAACTGATGCAGAGTGAAATAAGGAAAACCAGGAAAACAATTTCATGGAATGGTCAAATGGGATAGACTTTGCTACTAGCAGCAATAAAATGATCAGAACAATAAGGATTTAGAACAATGAATGCTATCCATCTCCAGAGAAAGAACTATTGGTATAGGAAAACAGATAAAAGCATATTATTTATCACTTTTTTACTTGGGAGTGATTATACATGTATAATCCAGATTGAATTGCTTTCCAGCTCTGGGAGGGGTGAGAGAAAAAGTAAGGGAGACGATTTGAATCATACAGTTTTGGAAAACTTATGTGGAAATTTATTATTAAATTTATAATAAATAATAAAATTTAATTTTTTAAAAGTTATGTAACTATGGATAATTCATCTAACCTCTGTCAGACACAGACTGTTCATTTGTAAAATGAGGATTATAATAGCATCTAATTCCCAGGGTTTTTGTTAGGATCAACTGATATAAAGCATGTAAAACTTTGAAAAATAAAAATAAATAAAAATAAACATGAGGTGTAAGCAAGGAAACAGAAAAGTTCAGAGGAAGGAAAGAGAGGTAGGCAATGAAGTCAAGACATTTTTTAAAATAAAATTTATAACTATCTTTTGTTTTTATATTCTTGTTTTCCTTATATAGACCTTTTCCTTTTCAGAGAACAATTACGTTGGAAGCAATATTTTAAAATAATTAATATTTTCAACAAGATCTATGACAAAACTTGATTCATTGCATACAATCCCAAATGACCAGATGAGTTTAAAGCTAAGACAATCCTGGATCCAAGCTAAATAGTATTTATACTTGGAATCCCATACATATACTGTTTAGCATTCTGAATCTCCTATAGTGAGCCCTGATTTCTTATGGCAAACTAATATGATAATTTGAGCAAACAACAACATCACTACAAACACCAATAATTATAATTTTGAGACATTTATTAAGCAAAAAGTATGAATGAAAAATTCTTCTTTTAAAGAATCTTAAAATGTAGTAGCCGAGATGATGAGAACATGTAAATGCATGAAAAATAAAAATAAATTTAGAGGAAATGAAAATAAGCTTCCAGCATATAATCCATAGTGGTCTCAACAGACATTTCAGAATTCCCAGGGGTACCCATATTGTTTCAGTAGGTTGTGTGATAATTAGATTAAATCTACCCTGACCATCTTTAGATTTTTTTTAAACCCTTAACTTCTGTGTATTGGCTCAGAGGTGGAAGAGTGGTAAGGATGGGCAATGGGGGTCAAGTGACTTTCCCAGGGTCACACAGCTGGGAAGTGTCTGAGGCCGGATTTGAACCTAGGACCTCCCATCTCTAGGCCTGACTCTCAATTCACTGAGCTACCCAGGTACCTCCTTGCCCCCATCTTTAGAATTAATCACCAGAGGTGAAAACATCACCATTTAACTCACAAGTTGGGTGGTCTATAACCCATGTGTCCTAGAATGAGTAACAAATCAGAATTTACTTACTGCCTCTGGGGCAGTCCTAAGAAAAGCATCTGTTGCAATTGGACATGCAAACTAAGAGGAAGGCCCAGGAAGTGATGCAAAAAAAGGCCCCTTTAAAAAGAGAGAGTTGAGGGAGTCAGGGGCTTCTGGTTTGTGAACAGGGCCTGAAAGAGGTCTTCTGGTTCTTGGAGGTGTGCTGGCTGGGACCCTGAGACCTTGGTAAGACTGCTCTTAAATCTCTTTCTTAGAACTACATGTGGGTGAGTGAAGAAGGCTGACTCCTTTAACCTCCCAGGAGGTACTAGCCTCTGGGAGGCTCCCTTGATTGGGAGAAGCCCTTGTGGCTAAAACCCTTGTTAATTGACTTTTAGGCTCTGGCTGGGCCTCTGGAGCTCTGCTGGAGTAAAGCCCAGACTTAAATCTCTTATTCTACCCTCTTCTTATCTCTCTACTTCCACTCTCTCCTATATTTTGCAAATAAGCTTCCATAAAAGTCATTTTAACTTGAGGTTATTCTTAATTGGGGATCAATAATTCTTCAATCCCCTGGCAACCTAACCTTTTAATATATTCAACCCAAAACCCCCTTTCAGTTGATGACATCAATGCTTTAAACACATACAAATGACCCTTCTTTGAGCCTGTGCTACCCAATCTCAGTGCTTTCCTATTTTTGTCTTTTGTACCTCAATAAGCATTAATGATCCTACTTGTGTTATTTATTGACTTTGTTATGGTCAGTGATATCATCTTCAGATCTGAGATCATCAGGTGAGTGGACTATACAATTCAATGAATGCTAAAATGGATTCCATTCCATTTCTTACATTCAGACTCTTGGTCAAGGTACTGCTAGGTTTTGAGTATGATACTAGGCTAAAAGAGGACTACTCTGGCCACAAAGAAATTCCACTAAATCAGGGAAGATATCTACACATAGACACTACTAATAAGTAGGTTATATTAAATATAAAACAAGGAAACAGGCAAGTATACAAAGAAGAAAGGTAAAAGAATTGGTAACTTCTATTTTTATATTCATGTTCTCCTTGTATAAATCTTCTTCTCCTACTTTCCAAGGAGCCATTACAGCAAAGAAGATCTTTTAATATAACATTCATATTTATCAACAATATCTGCAATGAAATTTGAAGCATTTTCACCCAGTCTCCACTGACTTCATAAAATTATTGCCAAGACAACTCTGATCAGAGGTGCCTGGGTATCATTGTGAATTATAGCACGTTATTCTAAAAAAGAACAAAGGTGATAACTCTGTCCCATGGCAGAAGCTAGAAGAACTGTGAAGGCATGAAAGTTCTCACCTTTTGTGGGCAGAGTGAAGGAAAACACTTAAAGATTCCCCACAAATCAGTCCTTAAGACTTTTGCTGGTAGAATTTAAAGGAAAGAGCTAACGTTATCTCTCCTGAGGAGGAAGGAATTAGAGTTAAATTTCACTTGAAATTGAGGGGTGAGCAACTGTGACCTGAAAAGTCAAGATGTGAACACCACTGTGAACTGCAGCCCTTTACTATACAAAAGGACAAAGGTGACAACTCGGCACTGTGGGAGAAATGAGAAGCACAACCAAAGCACAGGAGTTACTGCTTTTTGTAAGTGGAATAAAGGGAGGGGCTAACCAAAGGAAAACATAAAGACCTCAAAAGTTCAGTCTGTTAAAAAATTAAAAATTTAAAAAAAAAATCTTTTTTTTAAACTCTTACCTTCTGTTTTAAAATCAATACTGTGTATTGGTTCAAAGGCAAAAGAGTGGAAAGGGCTAGGCAATGGGGGTCAAGTGACTTGCCCAGGGTCACACAGCTAGGAAATGTCTGAGGTCAGATTTGAGCCTAGGACCCCCCCATCTCTAGGCCTGACTCTCAATCCACTGAGCCACCCAGCTGCCTCCCACTCCCAGTCCTAATATCTTTGCTGATACAGCTCAAGGGAAAGAGCTAGCATTATCTATATTGAGAGGAATATTAGAGAAGAAAGGAAACAGATGTAAGCTTATCTTAGGAAAACTATTTTCTCTATACTCTTTACAAAAGTCTATCTCAGTTCAATAAATGAATCAGAAGTTAGAAAGGAAACAAGAATGAGAAACTAAGAAGAAAAATATCTCAATTTAATGTATGTGTTAGGGAGTTAATTTGGGAGGTATGGAGAAAATTTTACCTCATTGTCATATTAGGCAATCAGAAATGGGATTTTCCTCAGCCTTTGAAATGTGTTGAGTTATTCTTAAACTACACAGTAAAGTAATAAAGTAGGCCAAATCGAAGACTAAGTAATATTTCAGAAGTACAAATATTTTCTTCAGAAGATGGTGACACTGGATTATAGGATAAGAGAAAGAGAAGGTGAGAGTAAGAAATATTACAACAGAATCCCCATTATCTTGCTTCCCTGGAAGAAAGAGCTCAGGTTCAACACTGGGGACATCAGCTGCCATGATCCCTAGGGACAAAGTAGCCCTATATAAGAAAAGAGCTCTTTATTCTCTTAAAGGAGAATAGGGAAGAGTCCCATCTGTAAGATAAGATTCTATCTCCTATTGGCTCATAAGCTTTGAGTCTCAGGAATCTTGGGTGCTCAGGTTCTATTTGAAGGCAGGACTGACATTTGGGATCCACGATGGGTCAGTCCCAGTCCAGGATGTTTGATGAATATGGGACCACTTCTGTTGAAGGAACTGCAATGCCTCTGAATCTTTTCAAAGCAATGCAATCTGTACAAAAATTCTAAGATGTCTCTGATGGAACAGGAAGTTCCTGGTCAAAACTTTTACAATCTCTTTTTCACCAAGCTTAGTTGGGAACATGGACACCAAAGGATTAATTTAAAACATCAAGGCACATCTCACCTGCTCCTTCTGCCTGGGCGACTTCAGCAACCCACTGAATGCCAAATGTGGTCACGGTTTTTGCTGTGTTTTCTCATCTTCAGTGAGGCAGTCAATGCAACATTAACCAGTCCGGAGTACAGAGGAATCATCAAGCACAATGATTTGATACCCAACAGGAGCCTGAAGAATCTGGACATCCCTGGCAAAATGCTCAGACCTCATTTACTGAAAAATGTGGTGCACCCAGTTATCTGTGACCAACATGGGGAAAAAGAGAAGCTAAGCTCTTCCATGAGGAAGACCAGAGACCTCTTTGTGTCTGGTTTATTAACCTTAAAGCACAAGGATTACCAAGAGTTTCCCTTAGAAATGGCCTCTGGTTAGTCAGTGTCCTTCAATAAGAAAGTAGTCCTAATGAATTATACAAACAATGAAATACCATGATTTTCCAAATATATTCTCCCTCTCCCACTTCTAAATAAATAATATAAATCTTAAGTTATTACTATTCTTGATTCTAAGGCTAAGGGACTTCTACTGGCCCATTTTGTCTTAAAGTTTTGTTCTCTATTTATTACTACTCATGATAGCCTGCCAATTAGCCATTCATTTCTCCCATCCTATACTGATGCCAGCATTTTTTGACCTAATTCACAATATTTCTGAGAGATATTCTATCAAATATTTTTGCTAAAATCAAGCTAAATTATACCCTTTCATCTATTAACTTAGTTACTCCATCAAAAAACTCTAGTTAGTCTGAAATGATTTATTTTTAGTGAATCAGAGATGCACCCTCTCAGTCATCCTGATAATTTACTCCAATATGAAACAAGAGATGAAACCTTCAGTAACTCAACCATGTAGATAAGTACTAAAAATTTACCAGCCCAAAGAAAATTGACCTGTCTACTTTGTCCTCTTAAGGAATGAACAAAACAAAGCTGATTTTAACTATTATCTAATAATTTACCTAAAGGTCTTTGGTCATTTTTCCTGAATCTCTTGTTTCCTAACTTAGATAAGTCCTCAGTTTCTTAAGTCCCACATTAAAGACAGTAATGCAAGGGAAATGTACTCACCAATGTTAAATATTGAATAATGTTCCCTTTTCATCTATTGCTTTACTTTAGGACTTGCAAAAGATCAATGATTTCACCAGTGTGAATCATTTTTCCAAAGGCACATGTTATTGCCCCTTTGGGTCTTAATGAAAAATTTTCATTATAAAAATTTTTAGAACAGGAAGTGGGCTTGGAGGCCATCTTTGCTTTCTTTTTAATATAAATGTGGCAATTGAGATTTGGAAAGGGTAAAAGACTTGCCCAGATTCACATAGCCAGTTGTGATCAGAAATATTCAGCATCAAAAATGTTTAATGTTCCAGTCCAATCAAATGTGAAGGTTTGTTGGCATCATCAAAACAAAAAGAACAATTAAAATTTATGTTAAATCATAACAATAAGAGGAGGTGAGGAAGGGGCAGAGGGAGGGAGAAAAGAAGGGAAGGGAAAGAAGTCATTAATATTTTACAAAGAAAATCAAGACTTGGAAGAGTTAAGTAAAATTTTACCAGGCATACACTGAAGCAGTCCAATCACTCTTGGACCCTACTCCCAGATAAAACAGGAGGAACATGTATATAGAAACAACTAGAATAGCTGAACAGCACATAAGTGCAACTGCTACAAGATAAATAAATTCTGCCAACCTATGTGTATGTACTTATCTGATCTGCTCATGGTTGGTATATTCAAATGTTCCTCACCTCTACTTGTCCTACATTTGAGCATTTGAAAAAGGCTTTAATTCCTTCTTTTTTCTTTAGTGTAAAGCAGCTGAATCCTTAAATAGCACTCAGAACCCAGAATTAGTCTGAAATTCTGGAGTTCTAGATGAAATTGGTTCTTCATCTCTTAAACCCATAACCAATCTTATAACATTATATAACATTATATATATATATATTTATATATTTTATATATATTATTATATATATTTACACACACACAAACACATGAAAAAATATATATGTGTAAATATACATATTTACACATATATATTTTCATTTATACATATATATATTTTTTCATGTGTTTGTGTGTGTGTGTGTGTAAAACTAATTGTCCCTTGTAGGCTT
>NC_058135.1:96576938-96663573 GCF_016433145.1 Gracilinanus agilis
GAGAGAGAGAGAGAGAGAGAGAGAGAGAGAGAGAGAGAGAGACAGGGGAGAGAGATAGAGATGGAGGGAGAGAGAGACAGAGGGAGAGAAAGAGAGACAGATAGATAGACAGACAGACAGACATCAGGAAGAGATCTTAAAAGTTCAAGATTTTTTAAAAATCGAGTTAGTCAATGTTAGTTGAGTGTTTAGAGAGATTAGAGGTGAAGGTAACTCTAAGAAAAGAATTTCTTATTGTATAACTCCAAATATTACACATAAAAAACATTTTTTAAATTCATGCCTATACAGAGAATTCTCTGAGAAATTCAGATTTTTAAAAGCAAATGTACAAAAAAATAAAAGGAGGTATACATAAAGTCTAATTCATTGATTCATTCATTTCACAAATTGTTTTTTTAAGTATTATAGGATTTTGAAAAATCAGAGGGTAATTGTAGAGGAGAGGAAATTTGTGGATATAGGGATATAGTTTATCTAGATCTTAGCAAACTTTTGAAAAATCAATTCATACTTTTTATGTGAAGTAAAAAGATATAGGCAAAAATAAAATTAGATCTACTCACTGACCTTGTTAATAATAATAGCACTCACAAAAATATTGTGCTAAGCATTTTACAAATAACTCATCATATTGGGATGACTGAACTCAGGGTCACTGGAGTTGGTTCAATATCAATATGGTATTAGGTTTGTAATCAAATGGTCCTAGAGTACTTAATCCTATGCTGTATAATATTTATAACAATGAACTTCTTTAAAGGCATGGATGGAAGACTATTAAATTTGCCAATAACCTTAAACTGTTAGGAATAGATAATATACAGAATAATAGAGTCAGGATTTAAAAGAATCTCTATAGACTAGACCAGTGATGGGCAAACTATGGAGCTTGAACCAGATGCAGCCCCCCTGAAATGTTCTATCTGGCTGCTTAACATTATTCCTAATCTGACGAATACAAGTAGGATACAATACAATGAAACTTCGAAAGAGTTGCCTTAGAAACAGTCTGACAGAGGAGCATTTCCTTTCCTTTGGCCCCCTCTTTAAAAAGTTTGCCCATCACTGAACTAGAGCATTGGTTTGAATCAAATAAGATAAAATTCAAGGGACAAATGTAGTCTTGTTTTTTGGTGCAAATAATCAGCTTGACAACATAATATGGTTCATACAGCTCTGTTTCCAGGGTGGAATGAGTACCTGGGTTCCTTTGAGTGTTGCTTGTACTGCATTGATATGGATTCTAGTCTGGAAGTGGCAGTTCCCTCAGTGTTGCTGCTCCTCCCTCCATCAAGTCTCCAGATGCTGAATGCACTTACTGTTCCTCAGCTTGTGCTAGGCAGCTTCTCATGTTTCCAGCTACACTGGAAACTGCTCTTCCTGCTTCTAAGGGCACTGTTTCCTGCCCCTCAGAACCATGCTGGCCTCAGCCTCACTAAGCTCTGGACAGCTCCTCAGCAGGCAGTTCCTGTTCCTCATGCTGCCAGTTCCACTGCTCTCCCCTCTTAGCCCAGAAAGACATGTCCTTCCTATTATTCTTCTACATTTTCTTGGGCTGAATCACTGCTTCACCCTGTCCTTTGTTAGTTCTACTGCTCCAGAATTTGTTTTGAGGTGGATTTGGGCAAAATCAGAATATTCTTTACTCCACCATTTTGGCTTCCCCAAAAGAATGGTTAGACAGCAGCTTTTCCTGATGAAAATGTGGGGAATTTAGTGGGCTATAAGCTCAATATGAGTCAACAATTTGATGAGGTTGCCAGAAAAACTAATTCAGACTTCAGTCAAATGAAGAAAGGTATAGCTTCCAGGAATTTGGAGGTGATAGTCCCATCATATTTGGACTTCATAAGACTTCTTCTAGAAAACTATGTTCATTTCTGGCTGCTTAAATTTAAGATTGATAGGCTGTAGAGTGCCCAAAGGATGGTAACCAGAATGGTGAAGGGCCTTCAGTAAAAGCTATATGAGGAATTGCATATGTTTAGCTCAGGGAGAAGACTTAGGAAGGATTATAAATAGTGTTCTTAAATGTTTCAAAGGCTGTAATCTGCTAGAAAGACTACACTTGTTCTATTTTGTCCCAAAGATCAGAAGTAGGAATGACAGACAGAATTTACAAAGAGGCAAATTTAGACTTACAGGTAAAACTTCCAGACAGTTAGAGATGTTCAAAATTAGTATAGGCTGCCATGAGAAATAATGGGCTCCCTTATTTGGTGATCTTCAAGAAGAAGGTGGATGACCATTTCTGGGTATGTTGTAGTGGGGGTGCCTTTCATGTATGGGTTGGATTAGATGGTCCCTCAGGAAATATTTAACCTACAAATTTTGTGATTCTGTGATGGGTATTCATTGAACAGGAAGAATTAGGATTTGTGCAAGGGGAAGGAAAAGAGGATTGGAACAGGAATATTATAGGAATTAGAATTAAAAGAGTCTTCTCATCATGTGATTCAACTTCTTTAGACAATAGGTGAGGAAACTTGGGCTGAGAAAAGGAAATTACTTGCCAAAGTGACACAAGTAGTAAGTGCAGAAGTTAGGGTTTGAATCCAGATCCTTTGCCTCTAAATTCAGCAACCTTCCCATGTTGTCATGATACAGAGGGAATAGCATGTGCAAAAGTCTGGGACCAGAAAAGCATAAAGCACTGTCAAGGTAGAGCAAGTAATCTATTTTGTCTGCAACACAGAGTGTGTAAAGGGAAAGAAATGGAGATAAATCTAGATTATAGGTTGAAGTCTATGAAAAGCCTTGAAAGCCAGGGAAAGAAATGTACACTTCCTGGGCAAAATGAAAACATTATAAGCATCAGGAAACAATCAGAACTGTTTTAGAAAGAGTAGTCTGAAAACAATATGTAGAGTTGGCTGAAAAAGAAAAACAATGCCAGCACAAAGATCTATTCAAGTAAGAATGGGAGACTTCACTATAATGGTGGCTATTGGAACATATATAAAGGGATGAACCTAAGAAAAACTACATAATAGATAAAGGACAAGAATCAGCATATAACACAAGGTAAAGGAAGAAGTCAAAGATGAAACTGAGCTTATACCCAAGTCTAACTGAGATAGTGATGGCACTAGTGACAGAAAAAGGGAGGAAAATGGACTGAGAGAGTGGTACAGATGATGAATTCAATTAAATATATGTTGAACATGAGGTTCTGGGGAGACATTCAAGTGGAAATAACTTTTGGGCACCTGGAAAGTCTGGTCTAGTGTTCAGAGACAGTCAGAGATGGCAATATGAATTTGGGAGTCATCCACATAGAAGCAATGATTGAAGAAATGGGAGAAGATTCAATCTCTAAAGAAGAGAGGGCCAACACACACACACACACACACACACAAAAGAGACAGCAAAGAAGGTTTTTGAAGAAAGGAGTTGAAAAAAGGTTCTGTTTAATATAATTCAAGTAGAGAGTTCTGATATGAATAGGAAATGCAAAATAGTGGCATGAACCTGAAAGAATAGTGTAGGGAAGGATAAAGGTCAGAATTAAGGGAGACTTTACCCCCCAAAAAAGTTTAAGATAACAAAATCTCCATTTTATTGCAGCACAATGTTGTAAGTAGAATAATTCAGGAATATCTGGGTTTGGATGCTTCCAATCTGCTTCTGACATTTATTGTCTATATGACTCTGGGCAAATCACTTAATCTCTCAGTGCCTCAGGCAATTCTCTAAGAATTATTTACTAAATCATAGATTGATTGCTTCTGTATTGGTGGAAAAAGTTCCCTTACAGGAAGTCACTCACACTGAGAGAATCACAGGGAAAGGGAGGAGGAGAAGAAGATATTTTTATGATGGTGGTAATTAACTTTTATAGGACACTTTAAGATTTGTAATGTGCTTCATATGAATTATTTCATTTGATCCTTACAACAAATCTGTGAGGTAGGTGCTGTAATGTGGAAGTATCTTAGATGGATGTTAGATGTTACAACACACCTAGGAACTTTCCAGGATCAGCTAAGCACAAACCCTTGGCTTATGAAAGCACAAAGTTTATTTAATAAAGGGGGTTAAGGAAAACTGGTAGGTACGACCCCAGCAATCTTCAAACTAACTCCACCCAACTTCTAAGTCTCCTGCTTAAGGAGAGCCTTCAGTTTCTTCTCTAGGCCCTGCCTACAATTCCCTGTGCTACCTAAAACCCTTCCCAACACTATCTGACTTATTAGTCTTCCCACCAGTAATTAATAAGGAAAGAAAGGGGAAAACTCCTGGGTTTGGCTGCTGTACTGAGTAACCAAAGTTATAGATGAAAAGCTTTGAGTTCCCTTAGCCAATAGGAATTCTGGCAGCTGGACCACTGGCAGATGAAGATTAGACTCAGTGAAACTGATTTTCTCTAAGTAAATCTTCTACCTGGATGCCAAAGATATCTCCACAAAATCCTGACCTTCCAAAGAGAATCCCTTAGAGCAAAACCCTCCTTCAGCTTGAAATTGTAGGCAGAGAAACAAAACCCACTCCCAGCTCAGATCAAATCCAAGAAGGAAGTGAAGTTCAGTTATTTTTCAGTTGTAGATTCTCACAATTCCTTTCTTACCCAGAATCCTTTCCCAGGGCTTATCTCAAAATTCCCTTTTTTCAACTAACCCTAGAAAACCAGACCATCCCTAACTGTATTCCTACAGTGTTATTATTTTCTATTTTACTCAGGGAAATGAAAGATTAAAGAGATTAAGTAACTAACCAGTGATCATAAAGATGACATACTGGGTAAGTGTCTAAAGAGGGATAGGAACGTCTTTCTGATTCTAAGTTCATGGCTGTGTTGTAGTAGTAGTAGTAGTAGTAGTAGTAGTAGTAGTAGTAGCAGCAGCAGCAGCAGCAGCAGCAGCAGCAGCAGCAGCTCTATTAGTAAATGATGATGATACATCCAGATAGAACCAAGAATAGTGTCAAATGACCCTACATGGGAGACATGGGCATGAATCCAGCCTTGTAGATTTCAACAAGGAAACACTGAATTTTGTCATGGAGATTTGTTTATGATTGTGATTCTTGACTCCTAATGTACTCTAGCTGGAAAATGGGCTCCATAATGGAAGCAGAGCCCTTTCTCTTCTATCCTTTGCTCCAGATGCCCAAGTAAAGCTATGCCCTTGTTGATACCTTATCTAAAGAAGGAAATTACATAGGAATTGGGGGCACCAAGACAAAACCAATAAAGGAGATACGTCACACTATAAAACTTTGAAACTTCACCATAACCCTACCCATAACTTTAGAGATGATAGTAAGCTAGAGCTGAAATAAGGGCCTTAAAGATTATCTAACCTACTTTCATGTCATTCAGTTTCATCTACCCTGCTTCTATCATTTAAAGATAAGGAAATAATAAAGTACAAAGGAGCTGGATGGCATTTCAGAAGCAGTAGAAATCCCTAAATCTTGAAATGCATTACCACACAGAAAATGTAATTGTAAATTCCTTTGATGAGTTCTAATAGTTATGATATATTTCATTAGTAAGATATGTAATAGGAGTGATCAGCTATTTATCTACTGGACTGAGGCACCTGTCATGACACTGAGCACATGCACACTGGTCATTCTCTGTCTCTCTGCCCCTATCTCTATCCATCTCTTTCTCTCTCTCTCTCTCTCTCTCTCTCTCTCTCTCTCTCTCTCTCTCTCTCTCTCTCTCTCTGTGTGTGTGTCTTTCTGTCTCTCTCTCTCTTTCTCTCAGAGACACACACACATTAGCTTTTAAACCCAGTCCATGTTGCCTAATTCTGACTTCATTCATCTTCAATTCCTGACAAGCAAACCAGTGAATAAAGGAGCCAAGTATTATCTATCATTTTGGATTTCTTCCAAGCACCTTCCATAGTTCTCTACAGCCAGAAGATCATAGAATCAAAGGTTGAGGGTGGATGGAAAGGGATATCAGCAACTATTTAATCCAAGCCCTTCACTTAACAGCTAAGGAATCTAAGATCCAGAGAAGTTGAGTGAATTGGTTAAGGTAACATGGGTAGTAAGTTTTTAAATGAGATTTTAATCCAGGTCCTCTGACCATAGAATTAATATTCTTTCACCGTATCATGATCTTACTAAATATCCCTTCAAGTGGATTGTATTGAAATAGTAACCTAATTAATTCATTTTCTTTGAAAGGAAGAAATTGGGAGAGAAAGGAATATTATGAAATTTGAAAAGAAAAATATCTTTTGAGTTGCTACTTATTCACCTTCATAAAGCTTAGGGACCCTGGGGATTTACATTCTTTAGAATTAAAATAAAAAACAAAACACCTCAGGATACTGACCTAGTGAATATACAGTTCCTCTTTGATATAAAAATAAAAGAATATTTTATCATTGGAATTTTCATGTCTTACTTTCTTTTTCATGATGTAGAAGTGAACAGGGGAATATGGAAGGAGGAAAACAGGATAGACATCCATGGAACAGAATGAAAATATGATTTTAGATTTGTTCACAAAAACTCTGAAAGCGTTAGGGATGAAAAATTCTGTCATTCAGTGAGCAGTGAAAAGAAAAGCATAGAATTTAGGTTTGGGGTTAACCATTTCGGTGGTTAAGGAGGAAGAAATGGCTTTTTATTCCTTTACTTCTTCCATTGCTGTGACCTTGGAAGTGACACATATTCCTCTTTATATGTCAAGAATCTGCACAGGATGGATGAGCCAGAGTGACACTTTTTCTCCACAGATGTATACTTCAGCCTTCAAAAATAGGAAAGAGTTGGGCTATGATGAATGGACATGTAGATTCAACTGGTATACCTGAAATGATTAAAGCTGGTTTAGTAACACTAAAGACATTTTTAGCTTTCTGCTGTATAATCAAAAAATATTAATAGGACTTTGAACAAAAAGTTATAGAATCAATGTTCTGAAGGAGAAAGAAATGTTGAATTGATGCAAATTTAATGAAGCAATAGGTTTAACAGCAAAAAGTTACATGTTTTATTTAAAATATAATCTTTCTTTTGAAAGTCATATAGCATTACAAAATTTTGTTTTCCAAAGGTTGATTGGGTATTTTGAAGATATTTGCTCAAAAATAATAATCAAATTACAAAATACCAGAGGACAAAGATTGGAGTACACTACCCCAGTAAAGGATTATATAATTTGATATTCTTTAAAGTTCTATAAATACAGGATAAAAATTGTGCATTGAAAATGTATTAACTGAATTGGAAAGAATCAGCAGTTTAAAGCACTGATCATTCTTCAAAAAATAAACTAAAGTGTGGAAAGCTTTAAAATGTGTTTATTTTTAAAGCCATGAAACCAATCTGGAAGAGAATGTGACCGAGTGTGATATACATCTGAGGGCCACCTCCATTGCAGAGGATCTGAAAAAGGCTGGAGATAGCCTTTTCTTATAACACAAGACATGAGGGTACTAAAGGATGGAGAGAAAAGAGAGAAGACCATGGTTAGATCTATGATGATACCTAGAATGTCCTTGTACTCTGGGATACTTTTCCTTGAAGAAAATTGTAGTCATTATCACCTTTAAGTTAATGATTTTTAGATCTCTGTGTCTAGCTCTGACATTTCCTACCCACTTTTTGACCGGCATATATTACTATATACAAAAGATTTTTACAAGAATTGACATTCCCAGGCAGTTTCCTCTTTTCACTTTCTCATCTTGCCATCAGATCACACTATTTATTCATTCATTCTAGTCTCTAATGAAGAGGTGACCCTTCTGCTGGCCAAGGACAACTACTCTACATTGTCTCAATCCCATTGTATCTTCCCTAATAGATTATTCCACCCACTATGATTACTTTTCTTTCTCTGTCAGTCTCTCTATATCTATTGGTTCTTTGAACTATGTCTACAAATACATCCATTTCATTAGTCTTTTAAAAAAAAGGTCACTGGATTCTTTTATTCACAATAGTTATTAAAAATTTCTCTTCTCCTTCTGAGTTTAACCCTTTGAAAGCATATTGATACTTGTTGCCTCTATTTACTCTTCTCTCACTATCTTTTTAAAATTTTATTTTTATTTAATTAATTAATTTAGAATATTTTTCCATGGTTACATGATTCATGTTCTTTCCCTCCCCTCCTCTGTCCCCTCTCCTGGAGCCAACAAGCAGTTCTATTGGGTTTTACATGTGTCATTGTTCAAAACCTATTTCTATATTATTAATATCTGCAATAGAGTGATCGTTTAAAGTCAATACCCCCAGTCATATCCCCATCAAACCATGTGATTAATCATATATTTTTCTTCTGCATTTCTGCTCCCACAGTTCTTTCTCTGGATGTGGTTAGAGCTCTTTCTCATAAGTCCCTCAGAAATGTCCTGGATCATTGCATTGCTGCTGGTAGAGAAGTCCATGACGTTCAATTCTCTCACTATCTTTTAAAGCTTCAGTAATATTGTTTCCAACCTTATTATTTACCCACAATTGTTCTTTCCAAAGTTATCATTAATCTCTTAATTGCTTAATATAATGGGATAGATATGATGAAAGCCTCCTAACTCTTTTTCCCGACTCAAAACTCTCCCTTCTCCAAGATATCATTTATATCAAAATAATATTCCTAAACCACATCATCCTCCTGCTCATCAAGGTCTAGTGGCTCCATGTTGCCTCTAATACAAAATACTAATACTCCTATTTATTTATTTATTTATTTATCTATTTATCTATTTATTTTTATTTATTTATTTGGGTGTTTGTTCATTCATTCATTCATTCATTCATTTATTTTAGGCCCCTACCTTCCATCTTGGAGTCAATACTGTGTATTGGTTCCAAGGCAGAAGAGTGGTAAGGGCTAGGCAATGGGGTTCAAGTGACTTGCCTAGGGTGACACAGCTGGGAAGTGTCTGAGGCCAGATTTGAACCTAGGACCTCCCGTCTCTAGGCCTGGCTCTCAATCCACTGAGCTACCCAGCTGCCCCCTAACACTGCCATTTAGCACAATCTGACTCTACTTAACATTTCTGAGATTATTATATCTTACTACCCTTCACACACTGTGCATTCCAGCCCATTTGATCAACTTGATGTTTCCTATATATGAAATTTTTGTGTTCCAGTCGTCACACTTTTGCTTTCACTGCCCTCCATGCATGCAACACACCTTTTGTCCTCTCTGTTTCTTAATATCTCTGTTGTTAGTCATTCGGTCATGTCTGACTCTTTGTGATTCCATGGACCACACTATCCATGGAGTTTTCTTGGCAAAGATAATAGAGTTGTAGAGATTCCACAGGCAGAAGGCAAGTACTGGGATTTGAACCCATATATGACTATAAATCCAGCATTCTTCTTATTCTCTCATATCTTCACAGGCAAAGTCAAGGACGAATATTAACCATTTAACTGACAGAAATTATGTTGGTTTATGCTGGGTTGACTATTTCATTATTCTCTTTATTGATGGGCCACAATCAGATCCTCTTTATCTTTCTTTTTTATCAAATTAAATGTTTTTATTTCTTCCACTTTCATGATTTTTTGTAATATTTTTTCCACTTAAGCTCTCTCTATACAAAAACAAGTTTAAATGTCTCTTCAATTTCATCTTACCTAATTGATTGGGTAAAAAAGTAAGAAGTGTCAGGCAATGAATAAATATAATGTTAATGGCAAAGGTAAGGTAATTGAGTGAAAAATTATCTTCTTTACTTTGAAAAATGTGTCATTTGATCCATTTTTACCAATCAACTCACTTTTCTTCCCCCACTACTGTTCTATGCCTACAGCAACAACATTTACCATCTTTTCAAGTCATAATAAATAATTTGCATGTGTATGTTTGGGTAGGGTGGGGGAGAACATTATAAACAAACAGCTCAAAGGAAAATGTTAGGGGCAACTGGATGACTCTGTGGATTGAGAGCCAGGCCTAGAGACAGGAGGTCCTGGGTTCAAATCTGGCCTCAGACACTTCCTACCTGTGTGACCCTGGGAAAGTCACTTAACCCCTATTGCCGAGTCCTTACTGCTCGTCTGCCTTGGAACCAATACACAGTATTGTTTCTAAGATAGAAGGTAAAGATTTTTTAAAAAAGGAAGAAAAAGGAAAATGTTCATCTTCCCAATATGATGAAATTAACTATTTGTCTTTTCCCTTTTGTATCTTTGACGTTTTCTAGTTAATCAATAATCTATCTCTTTTTATAAAAAGCTACTACTTAGAAATGCTTTCAACTTTTTCTGATGTTGGTTAGTGATGATCTTTAATTAAGTTGATTATATACTAATAAAAATGGGATTAATGAGAGGATTCAATTGGGAACTTTAGCCTGAAAATTCACAGAAAGAAAATGTTACTCATGAAAACATACATTCAATGCGTCTTATGATATTTGGATTATCATATGTAGGGTGCTCCAATTATCTGTGATGAGGTTGTCTCAGACAGATGCAGTAGCTATGCTAAAAAGATCTTAGGCTATCCAAAATAATCTACATAAACCATATACCTAAGCCAGTATAGTTGTAAAGAACAATCTTGGTTCCCCAAGAAGGGGTAAAATTCATCTACATCTTTTCCTTGGAGAAAATAAGGAATATTGGTAGAAAATGCTGTATACATTTATCAGATTTGGATTCTATATTGGTTAGTTTTTTTCAGCTATTTTTCTTTTTCATTAGAAAGGTTTCATTATAGGAAGAATTAGGAATAGAGTCTTTACAGAGATGACTAAGATATGAAAAGAAAACTCAAACTATTTTTAATATAAAAGGCAACCAAAGGAAAGGAAACATAAATATATGGCTTCTTTATAAATCTTCCCAGTTCTCAATGTCTAGACCCTGTGAAATGTACAATGTCATACCAATTGCAGGGAAGTCTTCAAAGGTTCCCTTTCCCCAGAAACTCAGGCAAAGGAGATAAAAATGGGGTCTGATAAAGATAGGAGGAGGAAGGTGGGAAAGAAAGGAATAAAAAGCTTGAGGAAATTACCTCTGTTTTTATTTTGTTTTGTTTTGTTTTAGTGAAGTAGCAGGAAAGGTCCTCTCCTGAGATAGAGAGATAAAGAGGTATTTTCAAAGGCTAAAGGAAAAGAGTAGAAAGTATGATAGTGCTGCAATAGAAAATATGTCAGAAAGTCAATTACACTATAGAACCTAAGCTCCTTGAGGTTATTTTTGTCTTTGTATCCCAAGCACAAAGCACAGTACCTGCCACAGAGTAGAGACTTAGTAAATGTTTGTTAAATGAATCAGTGAAGAACAGGGAGATCACTATCCAACAGAGAGAGCCCAATTAAGAATGAAAACATAAACGTGTACTAGTATGGTTGCATGACATTTCCTATTAACATTGAATAGTATATGAATAGGAACAGAGAAGTAGTTTGGTAGAGGTTAGGAATGTGGCATATAATTTGAGTCTTTCTGATAAGATCAAAAGTAAATGGTGCTGATTATAACCATTACTATATACCTGTGAAGGGTTAAATCTTGGGGGGTAGGAGTTTGAACAAAAGCTAGTGTGCAGTTTATTAAACACAAAACACTTAGTTTGTTATTGGGAAATATGGATAGGAAATAGGAAGGAGGAAAGTGAAAGTAATCTTTTTTTTTTTTAAATTTTTAAACCCTTTACTTCTGTGTATTGACTTATAGGTGGAAGATTGGTAAGGGTAGGCAATGGGGGTCAAGTGACTTGCCCAGGGTCACACAGCTGGGAAGTGTCTGAGGCCGGATTTGAACCTAGGACCTCCTGTCTCTAGGCCTGACTCTCACTCTACTGAGCTATTCAGCTGCCCCCCGTGAAAGTAATCTTACTTGTAACTATACCCCAAATCCCAATCCTAACTAAATTTCTCTAAAAATACCCTAAATCTATCTACCTCAGGCTGAAGCCCTTGCCTACTCTCCTACCCTGACTCTCTAATAATATAATAACTATCTATCTACCTATCTACACAGGTTATTAATAATCATTAAGGCTATTAAGACTATTCTCTATTCTCTTTCTCCCACCAGACTAAGTGCTACTAGCACACCCTCTCCCCAGGAGACCTAGAGACAAAAAAATCCTTTCCAAAGGTCTGCAACTTACTAACCACACTCAGCCACATCTTTCTAATGGTCACTAATTGACAAACTGCACAGCAGGGGGTCTCTCTGACTGAAAAATATTATTGCTCCTTTTCCTCTTAAATATAAAGAAAAAGAGAAATTAATAAAAGCTCTCTTAACATACCATAGGCACAGAAATGGTATTGATTATAGCATGACTAACTATAGTAATAAGACAAGAAAAAAGGGGAATGTGAGAGGACTAGTATTTTTCTTGACTCACTGTCCCTGGGTTCCCTGACTTCCTTGATTTTCTCCCTGCTTTGCTCAAGCAATTTGATTGGCCCTACCTTCTCCGATACAATCTCTTGGCCTGAGGGCATAAAAGGTCCAAGTTTCATGCACCTGTAATTGGAGCTTCTCAGACTTGGTAGTTGCCTAACCACCATGAGAATCACTGTTCCTTGAAGACTTACCGACTAAATCAGTTTCCAGATGGAGTCAAGGGGGTCACATCCAGAGATACTAAATGTCACTGTATCTTTGTCATGTCATATATCCTTGCTTGCTTAAAAAAAAAATCTCCATTTTTCAATGACACATAAGCAACTACCCCAACATTGAACCTGAACTAAGATGGCACTGGGTTAAGAGAGTCTACCACAGAGGAATAAGCATATAGGCAAGGAGAAAATAAAAATATCACTTTTGCAGATGATATGACAGTTTATTAAAAAAAAACCTAGTACAAAAAATTAACCAAAACAATAAACTCAGCAAAGTTGCAAGATGTAAGATAAATCCACATAACACTTCAATATTTCATTATATTACAAATAAAATCCATCAGGGAGAAACAGAAAGAGAAATTCCACTCAGAATAACTACAAAAATGATAAAATAATAGAGAGTGGATCTATTAAGATACACTCAAGAACTTTATAACTTTATATAAAATGTTTTTTACAGAAATAAAGACAGAAAAAATAATTGGAGAAATATTAATTGCTCAGCGTTTGGCCAAAACAACATGATAAAAATGACAATACAACTTAAATTAACTTCTCCCTTCAAATCCTGGCTGCCTCCTCAGACTTACATCCCCCCTCATAATACAGATTAGTCCTGATAGAGGTGTCGGAGAGATGGAATTTGATCCCAGGATTTCCTAATTTCTAGTTCAGTACCCCATCTACTATGTCAAATTGCCTATCTTCTTCCGTAGATACCCTATTACATATGTCTCCTAAATGTCTCAAATGATGATTGAACGTAGTTCACCAATACTGAAGACTCAGTATCACAGTACATGCTAATTTAATTTGGAGCATCTTAGTGAATTCTTTATAGAATTCATTGAAGGTTTTAAAAGTCTTCTGGTTGGGGTGGGAGTGCCCCGGGGGTCCTTCCACCTTACTTCCTGGCATGGAGACCAATCCTGTGCTGGGGGAGGGACCACGCCCATAATTCCTGGTGTCGGATTGGTCCTGAATTAGACCAATCCCATGCTAGGGCAGGGACACGCCTCCCCTACTTCCAGACCTGGGATTGGTTTATATGAGGACCAATCCCAAGCCAAGGAGGGAACTTTTTGAATCTGAGAGGATTCAGGGTTTATGGGGGTTAGTCTATTTCAGGCAAGAGAAACTCCCGGGTTTGTGTTTTTGTTTTGTTTCGTTTTTTTTAATTTGTCAGATCTAAGACAAAGAGTTTTGGTTTTCCTTTATTCATCATCCAACAATTTGTCCCCTGCAATGAGAATAGTTACATAAACCATTTGTTTTCCTGGTGGTTTCTTTGAAAACATTCAACTGGAGCACTGCAACATGAGATAACCAAATGTTCTGTGTATGTATATTTCTTATTTCTTTTTTTTCAAACCTTTACCTTCTGTCTTGGAGTCAGTACTGTGTATTGGCTCCAAGGCAGAAGAGTGGTAAGGGTAGGCAGTGGGGGTCAAGTGACTTGCCCAGGGTCACACAGCTGGGAAGTATCTGATGCCAGATTTTAACCTGGGACCTCCCATCTCTAGGCCTGGCTCTCCATCCACTGAGCTACCCAGATGCCCCCTATTTCTTATTTCTTTTGGATGCATGATAAAACCAGCTTTATTATTTGCAGTTTCCTGGTCAAAGCTATGAGCCATCATTCCTCAAAACTGCCACTGTTTGCTATTGTCTGGTTTCATTTATATTAAGATTATCCAGGTTGCTATGATTTATTCCCTCCAGTAGCATGTCCATTCACTCATTGATTATCAGACAAAGGTTTACTTCTCAGAGAAATAACAGCTAATTTGATGTTTATAGACAGCCTAAAAACTGTGAATCTTAATCTTCTTTTCTGCCATCACTCTACCAGCACTGCAAAAGCAGAGGGAGTTTCACGGAACTGAATCATTTTGTATTTTCTTTGATCCATGGGTTGCCATGACCATCTGACTAATCTTCTGGTGATGAGCCTCTCAATATGTAATATGCTGCCCATGGGAGGAGAGGTGCCATCTGTTGCCAGATATATGTGAGAAATGTTTCCTGCATGGTGGAAACTGCCAAAGCTTTTCCTCCACTGGCAAAGCCTTTGAGAACTCAGGGTTGTCACTCTCATGCTTTGATAAAGTATCATAGAAGGATGCAGAAAACTGTGCACATAGCAAATATTTAATATATATTGGTGAAGAGAATTGAACCACATATAATAGTAACAGATTTTTTAAACCCTTACCTTCCACCTTAGAATCATTACTGTGTATCGTTTCCAAGGCAAAAGAGCGGTAAGATCTACACAGTCAGGGTTAAGTGACTTGCCCAGGGCCACACAGCTAGGAAATGTCTGAAGTCATATTTGAACCCAGGACCTCTGGTCTCTAGGCCTGGCTCACAAAACACTGAGCCACCTAGCTGCACCCCATATAATACATTTTTGAAAACTGCTAAATTGGCTTCAATTGATTGCTTTCCCTCTGCCTACCAATTTACACAGATCCCCACCCCAATCCTAAAAGGAAAAGTCTATTTTATCGAGTAACTATTCTTTCTCAGACTCCCTTACAAAGCCCAAATCGCTCATAACCTATCAATTCATTTAAAGCTAATGAATATTTCTCATGCACCTACTACATGGAGGATACAGATAAGGAAAAGATTACTCTTTACCATCTAAGTGGGAAAGGCAAGACAAAAGGAAATTGAAAAGGGAATGGGAATATTAGGAGGTACTCAAGAGGGATATTGTTCCTTAAAATGGAAACCAAACAGAGCTCCTGATGGAAAATGGAGATCTAGACATTTCTGAGCCTTCTATAAAGGAAGGTTTTGAGAGAAATTTATTGTTCTACCATCTAGTCCTCCAATCAGTGGGAGAGGCAATGGAGGAAGCTGAGAAGGTGCAGTGAGTCAATTTGCATAGTGCTTTGTCTTCAGGTGATCCATTTATACTAGGGAAGTCATGATGTTCATCACAGTCAAAATCAAACAGAGTTGCTGATAGAAAACAGAATTTTAAGAAATAATGTTTTATAATTGAAATAAAGTTAAATGGTTTCCACACAAATTATGCATTTCCAGAGAGCTCTTTTTGTTTGTTTTTTTTTACTATACATGTGGTTTTATATATAATGTTCATTATATATATTATTTATATATTTTATATTTTACATATTTATGTATTAAGTATATATTTTTATTTTTTACATTATATATTATACATGTATCATATTATATATAAATATATATGTATATGTTAAATATATATACTTTTAAAATTATCACAGATCAAGGGTGTTAAAAGATGAGCTATGGTGGGAATCAGAGACATTGGTAGTCTTTTAGGGAACTCGTATTTTTTATTTAACTTACACAAGTCACTAAGAGTTTATCAGGCCAAAAAAATCTTCTGTTAAATGTTACAAATATTCCGATGGAGGAAAGATCTATTTCAGATAAAATACGCACATGTTGAGTGAAGTAAGATAGAAGCAAAAAGTTTGTTTTGCTAAATGGTAAGCATTAGGGTATTCTTTATGTGTACTAAGAAGTTTTCTTCCCCAGTAATGATGCCATTAAAGTTGCCAGCCAAATGGAATTGCCAAGCTACAGACATGATTCAAGATTTGAGGGGACTAACCAGCTATACCTTAGGCGAGATCATATGTTCTGCATTGAGCTTAAAGGAATCTCTTTCAGAAAAGAAATGCCTGTCATTCATTTTGCTTCTGACCTTGCAAAACACAGAGGCAGCCGTACTGACCAGTTGGTCTGTTCTTAAATGTGATCAATAAATGCTGCCTGAATGCCGGTAAAGTGGAGCTTTGATTCCCTGTGCTTTTTTCATAATTGCTCTTTGACAGAAAAATGCTCTTAAACACCCAAGACATCTGTTCTTTGACATTGTCTAGAACACCAATTTCTGACCTTTGCTAGAATGCCTGTAAAGCACTTGTATTGAAGAGTCTCAACATGGAAAAGGGAGGTTAGAGAAAGAGCTTTTAATCAGGAAAAAAAATGAGTCTTTCTTTACTTTTAATTAGTATCAGATTTAGTTGATAGACGTCACATATATTGAGGAATCAACATCTCATATACTTTTTTGGATATCTCTCTGATGTACTTATCATGTAATACTGTACCTATAAGTTATTATTGTTGCTCAGGCATTTTCAGTCACTTCCCATTCCTTGCAGCCCTATTTGTGGTTTTCTTGGCAGAGATACTGGAATGGTTTGCGTTTCCATCTTTAGCTCATTTTACATGTGAGGAAACTGAGGCAAACAGAGTTAAATGAGTTGTTTGGGAGTCACAACTAGCAAGTGTCTGAGGCCAGATTTGAGCTTGGAAGAATGACTCTTCTTGACTTCAGACCCAGCATTCTATCCAGAGCTTTCCTTTTTTGTGCCTATATAATATAATGTAATGTGTTACACAATGATGCCTAACTATAGATATCTTATCTACCTAGTAGGCTATACATTTCATAAAGTATGAAGAGACTCACTGGATAGGGAAACATTATATATTTATTTTCACTATCATCTAATGGAAATTTAACATTTTTTAAATAACAAATACAAACAAATAAGAGCATGTTTCTGAGGAGTGGTCCATAGACTTCACCAGCATGCCAAAAGGATCCATAACCTAAACAAGGATAAGAATTCCTTCTCTGATGTATCTGTGATCTCATTTCCTTTGGGTAACTAGTGGATAATACGTTGGTCTTGGAGTCAGGAAGAACTAAGTTTGAATCCTGCATCAGGCACTTCCTAGCTATATGATATTGAGCAAATCATTTCATCTCTCTCAGCCTTAGTTTTGTCATCTGTACGATGGAGGAGTAATAGTCTCCACTTCGCAGGATTGTTGTAAGGACCAAAGGAGGTGACATATGAAAAGGTCTCGGCAAACTTTAAGGTGCAATGCTTTAAAAGCAGTAAATGCTAGCTGTCATAATTATTCAACTTCCTATTCCCCCTTATGATGCAAGTTGCAACCCATTCTTGCTTTTATCTATCCTGGGTGACTCTTAACCATGTCTTCCCAGAAGTTATCCATGGAGGTTCACTTAATGTGATGGACTAAGAGGAGTGTAGCCTTGCTTGCCATGAAATGATGAGAATAATCTCTCTCACTCACCACATAATCAATCAATATTTTTTTAATCACACTCTTTCTTTCATATTTCCTTTTCTACGGTGTTTCAAACTGCCAAAATCACCCTCCATCTCTCCACTGCCCTGCAGGGGATCATCAACATCAATTCTTCAGAGATTGTCATATTCTTTAACTCAGAGCCACATAAATAACTAGAAGAAAATCAGTGTTGTAAAGATGAGTCTTTGCTTCAGAAAGACGTTTAGGGTCAATGGAAGACCTCTGCAATCCCCCTAGAAGTTCACTTTCAGTTGGTATGGAAGAAATAACTTAGTTTATAAGCTGTGGTCTTTTACTTAATCACTTTTTTGGGCTTTTTAGATCTTATCCTTTTTTATTCAATTTTTTAAAAATATCAACATGTTTATAGTAGAATATAAATCCTAATTATAAGCCTAACATTTTTACTGATAAACATAACCACTTCAAAGAAAGAATAGAAATATATCCATCAGTTACTCTAGCCACTAGTTTAATACTACCTGTATCAGTTAGAGAACTTGGATACCAGATGTCATTTAATTTCTATTACTCCCTGTATAGCCTTCAGCAAGAATCCTTGCCAGGGCAAACTGTCATATCAAAGCTATTGAGTTTCTCACTGAATAATATGAAATTGGTATCAATCAATGTAATATCAACTGCCAGAATAGCAAGAACTCAGGAAAAAAAAACCAAAAAACCTCTACTTAGAGTTTATTCTTTAAAATAATTCTATATTTTCTTTTGCCTCTAGATAGATAAAATCGTGTTGCATTGGAAAAAAATAATAAATTTTGTGACTTTATACATTTCACCATAATATGAACCAGGGTCATTTTTATTTCTTAGTACATTTAAAGTCAGTGGGGGATTTATATACCTCGGAACTTAATAAGAAGTTAGATAGAAAAGGATACATGTCTACAAAGATGGAAAAGTATATTTTTAAAAAAGTTTTTACACTGTACTACTTTGTTACTTAGTTATTACTATCTCAGAGATTATGCCCTAAAAGTTACTGGTGTCTCAAGTTTCTAGAAATATAATATGTGCAATTTTTCTTCTTCTAGAATAGATAGGCAACAGCATGGTACAGTGAAAAGAACATTGGTTCAGATTTCCTAGGTTCAGATCCCATCTCTAAACATCTGCAACATGAAAGTGTTGGGCTGGACAGGTCTTGACCTATAAATACATTCATAATTCCATGAATAGGCTTCATCTTGACGTTTGGGTATGTGTTTTAACAGAGCATTATCTTTGCTTGGGTATTACTCTGATGGCTCATTTTGCAATGGGGAAGTGACCCTTGAGTCTTTCGAAATAATGTCAATAGAACAGAAAGGAGGAAAGTTCCTACAAAACTGCAAAACATAATGATGGTGGACTCTGTGTATGTTATTCAAGGGCCAATCTAGTCAAATGAAAAGTGATCTATCACCAGAAGCTTCACCACAAGGTGACATATTCTTGTTTGTCACAATTACTCTAAAAAAGACCATCTACAAATCTGTGGAGATTTGGGGGTCTGAATCATTCTAGGGAGCACCCACACCAATTAAATCTTGGATACTTAAAACTATGCTATTTCACTTTTCCTGACATGTAGGAAATTTGCATATGAGAAAAACAGCAGATGTAATAAAATTCTTTTTAAAGGGCAAGAGACCTACTTTGTCTGATAACAATTATGCTGTCTTTAATTTTTCAGTATCCAAATTTCAAAATAAACCTGATAGACAGGTTTGGTTATGTGGAACTAAAAAGTGTTTTAAGAGGCAGAAATGCATAGCAGTTAGAGCTGGCCAGAGCATCAGGACCCTAAAGTAAATCATTTAACTTCTCCATGCCTCAGGCAACTCTCTAAAACTCCAAGTTGCAGAGTAGAGGTTAATTTGCAATTATAGAGATGGAATTTCTTCACCAAGAGCTCCCCACACCATGAAATCACAGGCCAGTGATGGGAAGTTGGAAACATTAAACAACAAATCATGGTGATTAGCATAAGTAAGCAGCAAGGAGCATGACCAGATTTGTCTTCGGGTTATATAAAAATAGAATATGAGTGGATATTGCCTGCTGGCTCCAGTCCCTTATGTGGAATTAGTGGATCCTGCTTCTGGCCATGCCTTACTAACATGCTTGTTAACTTATGATGATACTGAGATCTTTAGAGCTCAAAGAACTCAGATGTTGCTGGCTGAAACTCAGTATTTCCTCAGATCGTGATAGAGCAGCATGTAGAGCAAAAGAAGGCCATGTACTCATCACTGGTGATAGGAGACAAGGCAACAGCCTTCTCCCTTCCCCAGCCTGGCTTTTGGGAAGTAATTTAATGTAATCTAATCTCACTCAGAGTCTCAAAGGAAAGACGGAAAGATTGAGGGATGAGTTGTCCCTTTTATATACCTTCTGAGATGCCACTTAGCCACCCCTGGGCCATCAGCTGTTCTGATGGAGAAGGCAATTAAAGAATTCTTTTTCTGAGTCATGGAACTCTGTCAGGCTGGTGAAGCCTACAAATCCCTTCTCAAAACAATGCTTTGAATGCATACAATAAAATGCAAAGGATTACAAGGGGAAATAATTACATCGATGTGCAATCATCAAACTATTTTTAATAAGTTCAAAGATCTTAGGTTAAAAAACTATGGTGGTCTTCATTCATGCATGGCCAGTAGCAAGCTCCCAAAGTTCCACATGGTAGACTAGAAGTGAGCAAGGAATCTCTAAGTATATTTTGTATGAACTACCAGGAAAGGCAAATCTGAACCTCTTCATGCCTACTACATTAGAATAAAAAGAAAAAATAGTCATTTGGGGGAAAAATTCTCACATCAAATAACTAGAACCAATATCACAAGATAGTCAAGGTCTGCTATCTAAGACATATAGAAAATTAATATAAATTTAAAATACACAATGTCAATTAAAATAAACATATATAAAATATGATAAATAGCACTGTCACTATTATGTACAGAACTGAGTGTATATATGTATATCTTATATATTCTAGAATCATTTTCAATAGAAAAATGTCAAAGAAAAAATTTTCAGATGAAATACAAATGAACAATAAGCATATGAAAAATTTTCACACTCATTAGTGATAAAAGAGATATACATTAAAACAAACTCTCAGGTCTCTCCTCTTACTCAACAAATTGGTAAAGATGATCTAAGACAGAAACAATCAATGTTGGAGAGTCTATTAAAAAGTTGGCACATCAATATGTTATTAATGGAGCTATGAATTAATCTTACCATTCTGGACAATAATATGGGACTACTTGAGAAAAGCAAAAATATCATAGTGAGAATCAGCAAGAAGGCCAGTTTGGCTATCTACTTATTATGTTCATCCTTTATTTTCAAAGAAGACCAATGATATCATGATGGGTGATATCTTGACTTGAAGATGAATTGGATTTTTAGTGAATAGAGTATCATAAAATCATCAGCTTCATTCTCTCTTTCAGAGTTATCAAAGTCCAATGGCAAGAAAAGTCAGGATGACTAGTGACAGCTTGGGATGCAGTGGGTGATTTTGGAATCTTTGATGTCTGACCAAGTTCTAAGCACTCCATGATGCTTGCTTCAATTGCCTTGATTACCATTGGGACAAAGTGTTCCTGTCCATCCATTCTGCAGGGAGAAGTCTTCACGTGTTTGGGGTAAATAACTCCCTAGAGCACCAACAGGTTTAAAGTCTGTCAGCTACCTTTAATCTGGCTTAGTCCATCAGCAAAGAGGATTTCAGCAGGGCATGGCTGCTATGCAAGCTACAGCTTCTTAGAGCCACAAGTAAAAATTGGATGACAGGTAGACACCAAAGGTGGATGTACAGCCTTAAAAAGAACTCTTTCCACAGAGATAGTAGTCCTTCCTGAACACCTCATACAAATCTATGTGGCTACACAACAAAATGTGAATGAGTTATGTATCCATCTACTTATCGATAAGAGTTCAATTCCTTATTAGCAACTTTTGTTTGATATTTCCAAATTTGAATAATATTCCTGAAAACAAAATATAAATTCTGTATTTCTGGCTTTTCTCAATTTTTGAATATCATTGGTTCACCAACATCTAACATTCATCTGGACTCTTTGCCACAATTTGAATAATAAAAGTTTCATTATCGGCAAATCAAGTTTATAATATATTTTTTTTATCAGAAAAAGGCTTCTAATAATGTCCAAATAATTATTTCTTCCACAATAACTATTCTTTTTATTCTCGTCATCTTTATCTGCTCATATAAATGTTTGGCCTTTCTTACTTTTAGCTAGATAATCTCCTTATTGATCTTCAATCAAATGCCCTCTGCCATTTTTCTACTCCAATTCACAGATTTGCTCAAAGATTTATTTTTAGATACATAAAACACTAGATGAATTTTGTTTTTATTTTTTCTTGCTTTATAAAATAACTTTGGGGCAATTTGATTGTTATGACAATGAAAAAGTAGATTAGTTTAGGTAAAATTATTGTTTTTGTTATATTTGCACAGCCTATCCATGAGCAATTAATATTTTTTCCAGTTGCTTAGATCTGATGTTATTTATGTGAAAAGTGTTTTGTACGCTACCCACATTCAGAGGAAGAACTACAGGAGTGGAAACACAGAAGAAAAGCAACTGCTTGAACACATGGGTTGAGGCGGACATGATTGGGGATGTAGACTCGAAACTAACACTCCAATGCAACTATCAACAATTTGGAAATAGGTCTTAATCAATGACACATGTTAAAACCAGTGGAAATGTGCATCGGCCATGGGGGGTGGAGTGGGGAGGGTGAAGGGGAATGTAAGAGCATGAATCATGTAACCATGTTAACTTTTCTAAAAAATAAAAATTATTAAATAAAAAAAAGTGTTTTGTAATTAAACTCATACAGTTTTGGGGTTTATTTTAGCAGGTAGACTCCAAAGTATTTTGTATTATACACTATTAATTTAAATGGATATTTCTTGCTACTGGGCTTTATTGATAATATATGGAAATGCTGATGACATGTTGAACTCAAAACTTTAAAAATGAATATTAAAAATCATTATACCCAGGAAAATCCAGAGGAATTTATGAGAAAGAATATTATCCACATTTAGAAAAAGAACTGTGGGAACAGAAAAACAGAAGAAAAACATATGATTGATCATGTGGTTCAAGGGGGATGTGATTGGGGTTTTGATGTTAAAAGTTCACTCTATGGCAAATATGAATAACATGGAAAAAGATTTTGAACAATGATACACACATAACCCAGTGGAATTGCTTGTCATCTCTGGGAGGAGTGAGAGAGGAGGTGGAGAGGAATCATGAATAATGTAACCATGGAAAAATATTCTAAAATTTAAAAAATTATTATACATGTGATAGGGGAAAAATGAAATATTATTTAAAAAGCCAATGTAAATGAAGAAAACAATAACAACAATGTGAATCTTAATATGTGCAACTGTAACGACTAAACTTGTCTACCCAAAATGTAAAAATGCATTTCCCTCCCACCAAAAAATAGGAATGAAAAATGAAACATCTTACTTCTTTATTATGTCCTCATTTTTTAAAATAAATTTTATTTTCAAGCCTACTTTCTTATTAAGGTATATCCTTCCAATACCATAGTCCAATCACATACCATTAAGTTTCAGTGATTCAAATTTAGAGGTCAATTTTACATATTTATCTTAAGATTATAGGTTCACTTTGTAAATGTTTTTATTTTGAGTCTTCCTGGAAATTTTTGCAGTAAATTATTGAGTTGCCTCTCAAATGTTATTTTTACTATTTCATGCCCAACTCTCTCTGGAGTATCTGACTTGGTAGATAGATATGAGTAGTTTTCTATTTTCTTCCCATTTTCAGTTTAAAGTTCTCTTGTTCAGATCTCTAAGTCTCCAGGCAACAACATATTATTCCCAGCTCTCATTATACGTACTCCATCCCTAGGCAAGTGGGTATCATCCCTATTCAGAAATAAAAATCTTGTTGGAAAAATTCTCTTGATATGTACTTATATTCTGTACAATTAAGTCTACATGTAAGTTAAATGTAAACTATGGCAACTGGATTGATAGTTAAGATTCTGTTAGAACTTTAAACTAACACCATTCTCTCATTTATTAACAGAGATAGCACTGGGTTCTTTGTTTTAACTAAATGTAGGCAATATCTTCTATTTATGCATACTTTTCGAACTCATAATATTTTTTTCTCCTAAATATCTTCAGTCCTTCATAGGGGAATAAATATTTCTAAAAATGAAAGAAAAATCCTCTAATGATAGTTATGAAACCACAATGAATATATCATAAGAAGAGATAATAAAATATACAAAATATGAGAATGATTATAGTCATCCAATGGTGATTTTAAAAAATGAAATAAACTACTAGGGAGAACTTCCTGATCAAAGATTAACACTAATGAGAAAATACACTATTAAAATTGCAGGAACGTGCGCTGCTTTCAGAAAAGGATGTCAAATTATATAGGGAGGACTATACAGAAGTATGGCATGGCAACTGACCATTAAAGTAGACCCTAGAATGTTTCAATGATTTCCTAATGTCAACAAACCGGTAATAGAAGCATGTGAAATGACATCCCATTAACACACAGTTAATAACCTGAGTCAACAGCAATAAATTCATCTTCATCTTTGTATCAAATAATTAGTGCTAATTATAAGATCTATAACAAGCTTCATATTAAAGTTGGCTTAAAATTAGCTCTCATTATGTTTAAAGCGATGGGGGAGGGAGCTAATTCATCTACACAGCTGGCCTGCTAGATGAGAAACTGGTGTAACCACACTGATATCGAAGATATGATTTCATTTTTATTGCTAATTATTCCATTACAACACATGTTTCCAAGATATTCCTCTGTAAAATTTTGAGCATATTTAAAGGACCTGCGTTCAACCTTCCATTATTAGTTGTGGTGCCATGATTCGAAGAGGATTCAGCTGTTCCCCTCATACAATCAAGGGAACTTTGAAAGTGGATCAGGGTAAAGAGTGCTGAAAATCATTGATGTATGGCATCTGAATCAGGGAAGTGAACTGTTGGCCATTCCCTTTGGGAGACAAAATGATGCAGACCTAATTTCTTTCCATAAGTAAAACAAATTTTCTGATATATTTTTAACACATATTGCCACTCTGCCAGTTAATTGTGGAATATTAATATAAATGTCAAGGACTAGAGATTGTTAGTCCTTCTCTGATAGGGTAAACATTCATTCAGGAAGTAGTTAGTAGTAAATAGTAGTAGTAGTAGTAGTAGTAGTAGTAGTAGTAGTAGTAGTAGTAATAGTTAAAATGTCTTAAGGTCTATAAAGTGCTTGACACATTTTTAATCTCATTTGGTAAGGGATGGGATTTTTCTCCACATACCTTTAGGAAACTATGATCTTGAAATATCTCTGAAAATGGAACTGAAAATGGTGAAGAGCTCAAAGTGTTTCCAAACTACCAAAGCAATCTAAGTCATTTATAATGACTATCAATAAGTTATTTATTTTTAGGCCTACTTTAAGGCCATCAGCTAAGTCATGAAAGGCATTGATGACTGATGCATGAGGGAATAACAAGTAGAAAAACATCATGACAGCATTGAAGTATCGGGGGGGAAAAAACAATACGACAATGGAAATGAATAGGAGAAAATTTAGCTAACTGCTCCTCAGACTCTCACTCCCAAATCTATATCCACATCTACATAAGGATAATATTTTAATTTTAATGTTAGTAGCTAGTTATGACATTTGAGGACACAAAAAATATGTTAGTGGATCATAGAATGAGAGATCATAAGATCACAGGTTTGCAGTTGGACAGGGATTTATATCACAATTACACCTGAATTAGTATTGAAAAGTTCTGGGAATTTTAAACAGAGGGAGAGAATTCTTTTATTATCTTTGTGAAGGCAAAAACAGAGAAAAAAAATAATAGGCCAGTTTCATTAATCAATAGAGATAAAATTTTTAAATAAAATACTAGCAAGGAGACTATAGCAATATATCACAAAGAGCATTCACTATGACGAGGGGGAGGAGGATTATACCAAGAATGCAAGGGTGGTTTAATATTAGGAAAACTATCACCATAATTGACCATATAAATAATCAAATTAACCAAAATCACATGATTATCTTAATAAATGAAAAAGCCTTTGACAAAATACAACACTCATTCCTATTAAAAACACTAGGAAAAATAGGGGAAAAAATGGGTCATTCCTTAAAAAATGATAAATAGTATCTGCCTAAACCAGTGATGGGCAAACTACGGCCCACAGGCTGGATGCAGCCCCCTGATATGTTCTATCTGGCCTCACATTCCTAATCTGACAAATACAACGAGTAGAATACAATACAATGAAACTTCAAAAGAGTTGCCTTAGAAACAGACTGACAGATGAGTGTTTCCTTTCCTTTGACCCCCTCTTTAAAAAGTTTGCTCATCACTGGTCTAAACCATCAGCACATATCATCTACAGTGGCCATAAATTACAGACCTTCTCAGTAAGCTGAGAAGTGAAACAAGGATGCCCATTATCACTATTTAATATTGTTCTAGGAATGCTATCTTTAACAATAAGAGAAGAAAAAGAAATTGAAGGAATTAAAGTAGACAATAAGGAACCGAAACTAGCTCTCTTTGCAGATGATAGGATCATATATTTATAGAAACTTAGAGAAACAACTAAAAAACTAGTCGAAATAATTTTAGGGAAGTTGTAGGATCCAAAGTAAACTTCCATAAATCATCAACATTTCTATTACCAACAAAGTCCAACAGCCAGAGATGGAAAGCTAAGTTCCATTTAAAATAAGTCTAGACCACTGATGGGAAAACTATTCCCCGAAGGCCAGATCCATAGTTTGCCCATCACTGCCTTAAGCAATTCCCTAATTACTAAGCCCCCACATCCAGATGTAGTGATTAGGGAACTGCTTAAGGAAGTGATGGGCAAACTATGGATCTGGCCTTCAGGGAACAGTTTGTCCATCACTGGTCTAAACAATATAAAATACTTGGGAATCTACTTGCCAAGACAAACACAGGAATTACATGAACATGATTACAAAGCATTTTTCACCCAAATAAAGTCAGATCTAAATAATTGGAAAAAATATTAATTGTTCATGGATAGGTCAAGCTAATATAATAAAAGTAAAAATTCTTCCCAAATTAATTTACTTATTCAGTGCCATACCAATCAAACAACCAAATAATTATTTTATAGAACTAGACAAATAATAAAATTCATCTGGAAGAACAAAAAATCAAGAATATCAAGGGAATTGTTGGGGAAAAAAAAGTGAAGGAAAGTGGTCTAGCAGTACCAGATCTCAAACTGTACTATAAAGCAGTAATCATCAAAACAGTGTGGTACTGGCTAAGAAATAGAATGGTCAGTCAGTGAAATAGACTAGATACACAATGACCTTTGCAATTTAGTGTTTGATAAATCCAAAGATACCAGCTTTTGGAACAAGAATTCGCTGTTTAAAAAAAAAAAACTGTTGGGAAAATTGGAAAACAGTATAGCAGAAACTAGGTAAAGGTGAATATCTTATACCCTATACCAAGATAAGATCAAAATGGGTATATAATTTAGATATAAAGGGTGCAACCATAAGTAAAGTAGGGGGGCATAGAACAGTTTATCAATCAGACTTAGAGAAGGAAAGAATCTATGACTAAACAAGAGATAGGAAACATTACAAGATGGAAAATGAATAATTTTGGATTATATTAAATTTAAAAGTTTCTGTACAAACAAAACCAATGTACCCAAGATTAGAAGAGAAATAAGAAATTGTGGGAAATTATATAGCAAGTTTCTCTGAAAAAGGTCTAATTTCTCAAAATTATTGAGAACCTTGTTGAATTTATAAGAATACAAGTCATTCCCCAATAGCTTTGGACAATAAGTTTTTAGATAAAGAAATCAAAGCTATCAAGATTCACATAAAAAAATATTCTAAATCACTCTTGATTAGAGAAATGCAAATTAAAACAACTCTGAGATATTGCCACACACTTATCAGATTGGCCTATAGGACAATAAAGGAAAAGGGTAAATGTTGGAGGGTATGTGGCAACATTGGGGCATTAATGCATTGTTAGTGGAGTTGTAAACTAATCTAACCATTCTGAGGGCAATTTAAAACTATACCAAAAGGACTATAAACTGTGTATACCCTTTGAGGATCCTGAGGAAATCATAAAAAAAGGGAAAGGACCTACTAGTACAAAAATATTTATAGCAGCTCTTTTGTGTTGGCAAAGAATTAAGCATTGTAGGGATGTCCATCAATTGGGAGATGGCTAAACAAGTTGTAGTATGTTATGGACTACTAATGTGCTATAAGAAACAATAAGCAGAATGATTTCAGAAAAAGTTGGAAAGACCAACATGAATTGATATAGAGCAAAATAAGCAGAACTGGAAGAACATTGTACACAGTAATAGCAATGTTGTATGATGATCAACTGTGAAATTATGTTTTACATGATAATACATGTACAACCCAGATCGAATTGCTTACCATCTCCAAAAGAGGGGAGGGAAGAAAAGAAGGAAGATAATTCAGATCTCATAAATTTGGAAAATGTTTGTTGAAAATTATTACGTGTAATTGGGAAAATAAAATATCTTTAAATAAAACTAAAGAAATAGATAAAATAAAATATTGAAAAAATTATCTTTGTAAAAGAGTCTTATTTCACACTGGAATTTCTACAGACATGTCCAGATGTACTTTATTGGGAATTTTTAAGGATTAGAAATCAGTTGTAGAAATACCACCTAACCTGAAGAATCTAAAGTAGTTTTAAAATATTAAAATTTTACTTTCTATCCAAGAGTAGAAATGTAGAGAATGGAAAAAATTTCTATAAACATATAAATAACTTTTATTAATACTTTAGTTTGAACTATCACAATCTAGATCTTTGTCTGAATGTGCATTTCTGGTACCTCTACCCCTACTTGGGCATAGTAAAAGAGAGCAATTTGTATTCTCACAAATATTCCAGTTTCCTTGTCTTTTCCAGCCATTCCACTTACATCTGTTGAACTTCCTTCCTTCAAAACCCAACTCTTCTTTTGAGTATCCCATCATCCCTTTAGCTTTTTTCCTCCTCTCAGATAGTCTTTACACCCTCAAATTTCACTAAGCTTTCTTCTGGAGCAACCTTTTACATGATTTTACACTGTCCAATAGCACAATTATTTTCATGCATTCCTAATCTTCTAAATTGGATTATAAATTCCTTGAAGGTAGAGTCTACATTTAGATTCATTTTTGTATTGTAAGATTGGGCAGATAGGTGGCACAGTAGACAAAGTCCTAGGCCTGGAGGATGGGGAATCATATTGCCAAGTTGAATCTGGCCTCAGGCATTTATTAGCTTGTAACCCTGTGTTTGACACTTAACTCTGTTTGTCTCAGTTTCCTCATCTGTAAAATGAACTGGAGAAAAAATGGCAAGCCACTCCAGTTATCTTTGCCAAGAAAACTGCAAATAGAATCATGAAGAGTCAGATAATATTGAAATGACTGAACAACAATAATCACTAGTAACTAATATAATGGCTTGAATATAGTAGGCAATTAATGTTTGCTGAATTGAATTGAACTGAATTGAGTGATTCAAGCCATTGCATAAAGAGAATGAAGTATATGAAGCATCAACCATCTGAATTACAGTATCCAAACAATTTTCTCCTTTCCCAAATATACTCTTTTATTTATAGTGACTCACATTTGCTCTTCTTCCACTAGCTGTTCTCCTATCCACTCCTATTGCCCTCTTTGAAAAATAACAGAAGGAAATGAAAGGGAAAAGATTCTATACAGTGTTGGTGAACCTCTTCAAAATTGTGTGCCCAAACTGCAACTTCAAGCTGCCGGTGAGCTTTGCTGCATTACCCCAGAAAGCAGCAGGAGGAAGTGCTCACATTGGGCAGCTGGATAGAGAGACAAGGCATGCAAAAATGTCCTTGGGTGCTGTGGAGAGGGAGAATGGAGTAGCTCCTTCCATGCCACCAGGGCATGCGTGCCACATCTCACCACCATAGCTATAGGGACATTGGAGACCATTCAAACCATTTTATGAGAGCTGATGGTCAAATTTTTTCAGTTTGTATGTCAAAACAACACTTTTATTCTGTGCATCTATCTGCTTTATCTATTTGATGTTAGGAATTTCTTGAGGGCAAGATATTGTAAGCAGAGATCAGGAAATAGATGTTCAAGAAATTCAACTTCTGACACACTGGAGAGCAGTAAATATTAATTGTATGAACAAATAATTATTATGGATTTTTCAACTCTTTGATAATTATGTAAAAAAAAGAAACATAAAATGAAGTTGCCATTAGGTTGAAGTCATAGATGTTATCTTCTCCCCTCTGGTATTATCATAATTCTAAGTAAAATGCAAATTCAGTGGTAAAGGGTCCATTCTGGATCTAATCTAAGTTGGAGGTTGCAAAGTGCTATTACAGAGACTAAATAATTATCAAGAAATCAATTGGATTTAATTAACAGTATTATGTAATCATTGGAGATACTAATGGTAAATAGTCAGCTGCACCATTCATAATCCAATTGTCATTTAATTTTGCATTTTATTTCTCCATGTGTTAGTTTAAAAGAAAAAGAACTAACCTTCAAAAAATACTTTATCCATGAGAATAGTAGATTTGTTAAGTACTTATGGTTTGAACTATCTAACTGCAATTGTTACAATGCAGGTCTAGGATGAGTTGGGAGATCACTTACAGATGACTGAAATTTAAAATAAGTGACAAAATTAGGACAATTGTGTTTTTATATTATATCATTCCATATTCTTCATATCTACAAGTGTCATTAAAATCAGACATAAATATTTACAGGATCTTTAGTAATAGATAATTGGCTGCAAACATTTGTTTGAGCATAAAACAATTTTTAAAAATACATACAAAACCAACACTTAAATGGAAATTAAGTGAGAATGACTTGTGGAATTGGAATGTGTATTTCTAAATATAATGCTTCTGTTGTTTTTAATTATTTGCCATTGCAACTAACAGGTGAAAAATCATTTTACCTGTGATAAAAGTTAATGAAATAACATGTCTGTGAAATATAGGATAATTGGGAGTAGTATAATATAGGAATAGAATAATTGAAATCCTATAAAGCCCTAATTCATATTGTATCCATTGATTTCATCCTCTCTCCCTCAACAAACATCCTCAAGCACTTTTAACAAGTAAGGAAATTGATGACTAAGAGGGTTGCCTATGATCATCCTCTGGAGATGATAACATGCATTGAAACAGATAAGTGCCAGCAGCCAAAAGAAGGAAGTAGAGGGATAGCAAAATGCCAAAACAAAATAAAAATAGATATGCAGTATATAACTTTTATTGGAAAAAATAAATTAAATACAGATATTATTCTCATTTTTACAGGCTAAATCTTATATTTCACTCATATGGGGGATCCCTGATGAGTTAACTCCCCCACTGCCATTTGAAGATCAAGGTATGCTCAAAAATGTATTCAAAATGTATTCAAATATTCAAATAGGATATAGGATAATCCTGGGGCACTGAGAAGCTAAGCAATTTGTTAAAGTTCACACAGTTTTTATTTGTCAGAGGCAGGATTAGAATTCAGATTTTACAAGTTCTGGGAAAAATCTCTTCTCTGATAAGATGCCACATTCCATCCTAATAGCAATATATTTGCTATATAGAAAAGTAGCAATGATGAATCACTGGACTTGGAGTCAGGAAAACCTGACCTCCAATATTTCTTCAGATAATTAATAACTGTGCGAGCCTAAGTAAGTCACTTACCTCTTCCTAGTCTCAGTTTCCTTATCTACAAAATGGGGATAATAAGAGTACTATATATAAAACCAATTGTTATAACTCCAAATCTCAGAAGAGAATTTTTTTTGTCTCTACTTACTCTCAATTTTATTTTTTAGAAAAATTTCCATGGGTTACATGATTCATGTTCTTACTCTCCCTTCTACCCTCTCAAACCCAATTTCCACTGGTTTCTTCATGTCATCAATCAAGACCCATTTCCATATTATTGATAGTTGCTTTGGTGTGGTCATTTCGAGTCTATATCCCTAATCATGTCCGCATCAACCCATGTGTTCAAGCAGTTGCTTTTCTTCTGTGTTTCCTCTCCTGTAGTTCTTCCTCTGGATGTGGGTAGAGTTCAGAAGAGAAATTAATGAAATGAAGATTTAGGTTATATTGTGGTTCTCCTTTTGGGCTTAGAAAAATCAAAGATGAATAATTTGAACATAAACTGCATATTCAAAGTTGAAAATCTAAAGTTTCTCACTACTTTTTTCTACTCTTTCCTTTCCTTCCTTCCATTTTCTTCTTCATTCAACAGTTTCTAGGATTTGTTTCATTTCTATTCTGCCTGATTATATATCAACCCTTTTCCCCTTTTAATATGATTGGATAAACATCGAAGTGAATTGAATGCCTATTTACAGAAGCCACACAAATTGAGTTTTCAGATAGAAGCAACACAACATTGGTGAGCCACAAAAGGCCGAGTGAAGGTTAGAGGTTTGAAGAAAAAAAAGAATAATCTATCACTGAAAATTCCTTCAATTTTTCAAGGTCCTTGATGTCTTCAATATGAGTATGGCTTCCACTGATAAAAATATCATAAGACATCCATTACTTTGGAAAGCTTTCATGGATTGCTGTGGCCAGAAAGAAATCCAGTCCTTTTACAGAAAACTCAGAAAGGTAATCACATATGATTTTCTTATGTGTTATTTGCATGTGTGCAAACATATATACACATTTAAATAACATTTATATAGTGTTTTAATATCTACAAAGCAATTTAAAAATAACTCACTTAAGCTTTAGAATAATTCTGAGAGGTAGATGCTAATCATTATTCTTATTTTACAAATGAAGAAACTGAGGCAGAGAAAGAGGTTAAATGGCAACAGGGTCACATAGCTTGTAAGTTTCTGAGACCAACCTTGAACTCGGATCTCCCTGACTTCATGTCGTCAATCAAATCACCTAGGTGCTTGATCATACAAACTGATTACACAACTACCACCTTTAGAAATACTACGACCAGAAAATAAAATATCATTTTTCCTTTCTGGATTTCAATTAAAAAAAAAAAAACAAAACAATAGGGAGGGAAAGAGGAGCATAAGAGTGGGAGTTTGAGGAGAATTTCCACTATTCATTATAAATTCTATTTTGTATTTTTTTAATGAAATTTTCCAGAATTCATTTTTTATGATTTAGTTTTATTCTTGAATGGCAGGATCATAGAACTAGAGCTGGACCGGACCTGAGAGGCCATTTTATAAAACATTTTCATTTTACATAGGAGTGAACTGTGGTCCAGGGAGTTCAAGAAACTTATTAAAGGTCACACAAATAGTGTAATTGGATATGAATTTGTGGGATTATATAAAATGTGCTATATTTTCTTTACTCTAGCTTAAAAACTCAGTGTATACGTTTATATAGAGATACAAGACAAGAGTATTTTTCAGGGAATTGCCCAAGGGCAAAATTTTGTCATTTAACAGGAAATTTCTTTAAATTCTTTTTTCTTCCAATATGAAAACGATTGCACCCCTGTAAGGAAGAAGAAAAAAGAAAACTATGATCTTTTCAAAATCAAAGACAGATAGTAAGAAGAAACAGGCTCCCTTTGGGAGGAGAAACTTGTCTTCTGGAATTCCTCTGGCCCAGACTCTGGGTGGGAAAGGAGGTCTTGCTCTGAACTAGTGAGCCAGCTTCCTTGATGGTGACAGCAGTGACCACTGAGGGACCACCTCAGGGTATACCTCAAGCAGCCCAGAGATCAGTGCTCCTATGTCCTTGCTTTTGATTTTAAATAGATGACTTCCAAATTTCTGTGTGCAATCTCTGTATCTAGTTGGATATATTCTTTCTCTAATCTCTCTCCTGGATTCGCACATCCACAATCATCTGATACACATCTCTACCTGAATACTTTGCTACATCTCTAATTTAAAATGTCTGAACTAGGGGGCAGCTGGGTAGCTCAGTGGATTGAGAGCCAGGTCTAGAGATGGGAGGTCCTAGGTTCAAATCTGGTCTCAGAAACTTCCTACCTGTGTGACCGTAGGCAAGTCACTTAACCCAAGGCAGAAGGTGAGGATTTAAAAAATAAAATAAAATAAAATGTCTGAACTAAAACTCATCTTCCTCCTCTAAAAATATCTGTCCATCCTTCAAAACTTTCAAATTACCTTTAGAGTTATTAATAAAATCAACTTTTAAATTCTTATTATTTAATTTATTATTTATATGTATTATATGTTATATATAATATATTTATATTTAAATAATTTTATTATTTAATTTAATAAAAAAGTTAATAAAATTAATTTTAGAGTTATCCTAGATAATTTTCTTTCTGTAACATATTGTCCCATTTGATCAGTTATAAAGTCTTAGTAATTCTATCACCATAGCATCTCTCACTTTTGTCCTCTCTGTTTGCATTTTAAAACCCTTCATAAGTGGACTCCACTCCTTTTTAGGAAGCCTGGTGATTCTGAATGGTTTCCAGAGTCTCACCATATTAATATTGGCCCACCAAAAAAAAAATCTATCCATCCTCCAAACTTTACAATTTCTCTATAAAGCAATATTTTATTTCCAGATTATCTGATAATAATCAGATTCCATGTTTTCAGTTTCTTTTTTTTCTAATCTATTCTCCATATAGCTACCAAAATAATATACTTTAGACTTAGGTATGACCATGCCATTTCCTTCCAAAATCAAATCTAACTTGATCTGACTGGTGGTAAAGTCCCCTTGTAATTTCGTTTTAAACAGCCTTTCTAGCCCTGTTGCACAGGAACTCTGTTTCCTATCAAGACCGAGCTTCTTGATATTCATTGAATTCAGTATTCTATGTCCAATTTTATATTTACACACTTAGACAAACAACCACCAAGAGTGAAGAATATGATCTCCTCATTTCTACCTCGGAATCCTCATCATTTTCAAAATGGACATTTAGGAACTTTTCCTTGTGAAATCTTCCATGATCCTTCCAATTATGAACTTTTCCTTCCCTTCCCTCTATTTAATTTTTATTTATTTGTCTAAGCACTATAATTTCATGGTTAAGTTGGGCTCCTTTAGGAGTAAGTCTATTTTATTTTTGTCTTTATAACTACAGAAAACTAGTACAGTGCTTTGCATATAGTAGGTGCTTAATAACTACTTATTCAAATCAACTAACAGTCTAATATTCCCTAAGGTTAAAACAGTGAGAACAATTAAATGGGAAATAGCATTTTATAAATGATATGATGTTATCTAAGTTTGAATCACTGACCATATTAAGTATATTCTTCAAATTTTTAGGTTGGAATGTTTGAAACAAATATTTCTAGAATAATCTGTTTCTAGTTCTTACAACCTATTTAAATTCTTCAAGTTTATTTAAACATTTTTTTTTCCTTAGGGAAGACTTTTCAAAATATGTTGTAGCCACTATTACACTAAAAATCAATAACAATATTCTGTTAAAGTAACACCATTGAAGATTAAATTTTTTCTTTTAAAAAACCCTCATTAAACAATCAAGAATTTGTCAACCTGGAAAAATTCGACAAATTCCTTCAAATTGTTCAATGAATTTTGTCACCATTAAAAAGACAAATAAATAAATAACTCTAAAGATACTTACCAACTAATCCATCTAATAATTTCAGTAAAGCCACCGGTAAATTCAGGAAGCTGAGATGAGGGAGTGAGAAGGAGTTGGCATTAAAAAAATGTATCTAGGTTCCCCAGAGTTAACTTGACTCCTATGTAGTGAACTGCACAGTTATTTCTGAATGAACAGGATTTGGGTTCTGTCCATGGTACTAATATTGTAGAAAGGGCAGCAAGGTGGTGCAGCAGATAGAGTGCCAGATCTGGAGTCAGGAAGACCTAAATTCAAATTCAACATGAGACATTTACTAGCTCTCTAACCGTAGGCAAGTCACTTATCCCTGTTTGCCTTGGTTTTTTCAGCTGTAAAATAAACTGGAGGAGAAAATGGAAAACTACTCTAGTATCTTTGCCAAGAAAAGCCCAAATAGAGTCATAAAGAGTTGAACATGACTGAAATGATCAAATAACAACAGAGAGTATCCAGTGATGCCACATGATAGTGAAATACTCTCATTTCTTGGAAGCTTTATCTCTCCTAGCTAAAGGTAATCAGAACCAGTCTTGCTTCTCCAGTATGTCCATGCTAAGAATTAAAGAATACAAAGTAATACAAGCCTTGATGGCTATATTTTTACCAGCTGGTCTTCTAGGAGAATTTCCTCATAGTATCATTCTGAGTCCCATCAAGACAAAGACGTTCTCAACAATCCTCTGGTGGCCACCCATTTTCCATTATTCTGAATAAGAGCATTTTATTCCTTTCTAAATCTACAATTTGTCTAAAATTCTCAAATTATTTCACAACTTCACTACCCTTTCCAAAAATTCTCCATCCTAGGTTTCTATTCCTTCTCTCTTGATAACCATATTCACTTCATGGAGTCACTACTTTCAAACACTAATTACATAAACTACCATTGCTTCTAAATATTGGTATTTCTAAATCCCAGTTACATTTTGGTTACTCTGATGAAGCTTGCCTAAGCCAGATGGATTGATACTCTCAATTTCATATATTATTTTTTTTAAACCCTTACCTTCCGTCTTGGAGTCAATACTGTGTAATGGCTCCAAGGGAGAAGAGTGGTAAGGGTAGGCAATGGGGGTCGTGACTTGCCCAGGGTCACACAGCTGGGAAGTGTCTGAGGCCAGATTTGAACCCAGGACCTCCTATCTCTGGGCCTGATTCTCAATCCACTGAACTACCCAGATGCCCTCCCTCACATATTATTTAGCAGTTTTAATTTAGTTTAATTTTTTTATCCATAGCCTTTTCCCTCTTCTCTTTCAAGTCAAACCATGTACATCTTCATTCACACCAGTTCAGTCTTCTACTCTCATCTTTTAAGTCTTTCTTGCCAATTCTATCCCATAATGATCCTTCCCTTCTATAAATTTGTATAGCCCCAGACTGTAGCACATTGTCTGGTCTTTGGGCATTTGCCTGATAAATTACTTGCTGTGTTGCATAGATCTCTAGTTGTTTCTCTACCTGCCTTATTTTGATCATTTTCTTCTTATTCCAACTGGAAGAAATCTAAGTAGGGTTAGGATAATCTTCTACTAATAATAAAAATAGACATTAGGAACAAAAAAAATGCTCTGTAATCTCTTCTTTAAGAACCCATGATTTTTACCAAGTGAAAACTTTTTCTACCAGTAAAAATAGTCCATTTACAATTTGTTGGATGGTTTTCTATAATTTCTGTGACCAAAATCAATCAATGAGCATATCTACTAAATATTTAATCTGTGCCAACAACTATGCTAGCCATTAGGAATTCATATATAATAGCAAGACAGTCTATGCCTTCAGGGAACATATAGCAAGTTGACAGAGAAATAAGTATATATAAAAGTACATCAGAGGAGATGTGGCAAGATTAGGACAAAATTGGATTATTGGTCGAGTTGTGAACTGATACAACCATTCAGGAGGGCAATTTGGGACTATGCTCAAAGGGCTATAAAACACATACCCTTTGATCCTGTAATACCATTCTTAGGTCTGTATCCCAAAGTGATTTTTTTAAAGGGAATGGGCCTACTTGCACAAAAATGTTCATAGCAGTTCTTTTTTGTAGTGGCAAAGAATTGGAAATCGATGGGTTGTCCATCAATTGGGGAATGGCTGAACAAATTGTGGCATATGTTAGTGATAGAATACTATTGTGCTATAAGAAAAGATAAGCAGAATCATTTCAGAAAAAGTGATCTACATGAACTAATGCAGAGCAAAAATAAGCAGAACTGAGAGAAGATTGTACACAGTAACTGCAATATTGTATGATGATCAACTGTCCTATTTCCAAAGCAGTCTAACCCTTTTGGATGGCTCTCATTCCAAAGTTGAATTGTTTTCCTCTTTCATCTTGATGTAAATTTTCTTTTTCACAACTTCAATCTATCCTGTCTATTTTTGCACTCTGGGGCCAAAGAAAATAAATCTAATCCACCTTCAATATGTAAGACAGCTTCCACATCCCTCCTGAGTTTTGTCTTTTCCAGGCCAGACATTCAGGTTTCTTTAAAGCTATCCCCATAAGGTATGACTAGACACCCTTTACCAACTTGCTTGTTCTGTTTTGGACTATGGAGTTTTCTTAGGGGAGATAAGAAGGAAGAAAAAAAAGAATATCCAGGAACTCCAAAAACAGAATCTGTGTTTTCAGGATACTCCAGATAGTCCTAGTCATGAGTGAGATGAATGTGTGACCTTTTCTTGGTGCATCTTTCATTTATTTGCTCTTCATTTCAGTATCTATAATCATGGGTGTTTTATAGTACACTTTGAGCTCAGTACTAAATAAAGGGAGGAAAAAACCCTACCCTGACAGCTGCACAAGATGCTTAATTAGGAACTTCTTTAACTTTACTTTAAAATGTGTAATTGATGCAGAAACGTGGAAATCAGAGAGCATTCCCCTAACATCCTCCCAATGTTTTCTGTTACTGATTGTCATATTTGTTTCAGATCATTCAGGAGATATCATTTACTGACTCCTTTTTATCTATTTCCAGGGCCACATTTCAGTTTAATAATTCATTAGCAGCTCCTTGGAACTTATTGCCTGCTGAGTTTTCTGTTGACTGATTAGCAATTTTGTCATTTCTAAGTTTTTTTTGTATACATTTTCACAAGTGTCGTGTCCTACCAATTCCATGATTTTCTTGCTCAAAACAACTTGGTTTTGCTTGTTTTCTTCTTTGCTGCAAAGCACTTGTCTGATATCATTGCCCAACAGAGTATGTTATGAATGCCCACAGTCCAGTTGCACCACTGAATGTTGAATATCAAGATTATTTTTCTTAATTTTCCATACGATGTATTGCTTTTCAGAGACCTTTATTTTTTTTTTTTACCTTTCTAGACTATGTAGTATATTCCTGACCTCTCTTACTTATTTAGGCCTCTTCTTCCCCTTATACCACTCAGAGACAACAGAAAAATCTAAAATGTAAAACACCAGATTTCTTCTCTTTTGTCCCCTATTCCAGCCAAATGTACGCACCCAAATCTTCCAGAAAACCAACTTAAAAAGCTGTTGATTTGTGTTATGGACAAACTTTGTTATTCCATATGCTAAAGTTATATTGATTCAAGGACCTGCAGGTCAGAAGAGAGATAGGGTTGGATATGCAGATTTAGAGTCTTCTCTGTAAAAGAGAAAAATACAATTATTTTGAAATACATTGGAAACCTCCTCAATGGGAGAGAGGCTAAATCCAATTGCCTTTTGAAACTTGGAATTTCCTATTTCCTCAATTATCATGTCAATGGCACTGCCATAGAAATGTCAGTTCTATCCTTCTTGAACTTAGTTAGCTAAAACTTGGCAGTCCAGGCCCTTGTAGTGGGGGCAATTTATGGTCTTTCAAGATCATTCAATCTGTGGGAAAGGGGAAATTGAAAAGAAGTTAACCAAAGAGCACAGCTTAATCATAGTCTGTGGCTAGAAGGAATGAAATTAGATCAAGGTGAGCCTGAAAAATAAAGACGACTAGAAAGCAATTTGAAGGGAGATTACACCAGAGGTATAGAATGAATAGTGTTGCTGAAAAACAAGAATGTTGTTGGGTAGGTTTCCAAAATGGGTGTGTTTCAGGGGTGAACTGGATAGAGGGAAAGTTTGTTTAGGAAATTTGAGTGGCAAGAAAACTTTGAGGTGAGTTCTTTCCATTGACAAAGAGCAAGAATGATAGGATACTTCTGGAAATAATGTAGTAGTACCTGTTTCAGGAAATTCCATCTCCTTATTCCAGATATTTTAACTGTTTCCTGTGCCTGGAATTCTCTCCCTCCTCATCTCTGGTTTTATTTTGTGTGTGCTTTTTTCCAGCTTCTCTGGATTCCTTCAAGTCCCAGATAAAAATCTCACCTTCTTCAAGAAAGCTTTCATGCCTTCCTTCTGTTGATTATCACTTGTTCATCCAGTAAAAATCTTGTTTATAAAAGTTATTTGTATGTTGTATCTCCCATTAGAGACTCATGAAAGCAGAGATTGTTGTTTTGTTTTGTCGGGGGGGGTGTCTTTTTTGCATCACCATCATTTGGTACAGTGCCTGGCACATAATGAAGTTCACAGCTTTAAGCTAGAAAGGAAAAGAAAGTGGTAGAGAGGCAGGTTACCCCTTTTGTATATCCACTGAGTTCTGGATCTGTATAACCTTCCATGAAGGGAAAATCTGAGCATCCATCATGCTTTGATTTTAGTAAAGTTTATTAACAGTTGACATAGCCAGGAGAGACTAAATCCAGAAACCCTAACAAAAGATATTAAAGTTCATGCCTTTCAACCCAAATCTCAGGAAGAGGAAATGAATACCTAAAAAGGGAAATTATTCAGAACAAAATTAGTTTGAATAGACACCCAGTGAATAATAAGAGAAGTTGGACAACTTGCTTCTTGCAAAAAAAACAAAACTGTTCTTCATTGTACACAGCAACAGTACTAAGGCAAAATGATCAACTGTAAATGACTTTATTATCAACAAAACAAGGATCTAAGACAATTCCAAGAGACTCATGATGAAAAAGACTAGCTACTGCAGTAGAAGGTACTAATGGAATCCGAATACAAACTGAAGCATGTCATTCTTTGCTTTATTTCTTCCATGAATTTTTCTCTAGTGTAAGTGATATGTGTCTTCTTTCATGATAAGAGAAACATGGAAATATGTATTGTATGATAACACATGTACAACCTATATTATGTTGCCTGCCATCTTGGGGATGGGAAGGAAGGAAATGAACATAGATCATAAAATATCAGAAAATAGTTATTAAAAAACTATACAGATGTAAAAAAAGTCGCAGGCAAAAAAAAAATCCCTCTAATTCTATAACTTGCCCAAATGTACCAGTTTATAGTTTATTAATAGAAGATTATTTTAACTCTTTATATATTTTATTTTATTGATCATTTAACTATTACCCAATTTTCCAAAGGTAACCTAGCCTGCTCTCTTCCTATTTAATTCTAGCAGGTCACTACATGCAGTGTCTGTCCAAGAAGCATGTACTAACAGACTAGTTCTATGGGTTGTATATTCAATTCCCTCCAAAATGGGGACTAGAATCTAGCTTCAAGGTAAATATGGCCTGACTCCAAGAAATATTATTAAAAGAATCAGAGGATAAGAAAATACAAATTGTAAGGCTTATCTTCAACACAGCTACCCTGCCATTTCCTCCCCAGAACTCCTCTATTGTGTACCCTTTCTATACTGTGTAAGCTCCCAATTCCCCCCTTTCTGAGCCCTTATGGGTAGTTATGACCAACGGTTACTTGGGAAGCTTTATAAATACTATTGGAAAAACTCTCTGAACTCTAATGGAAATCCTTCATAACAGCAGCAAAACATTGTAGACATATTATGGACTTATGACTAGAAAGCTGAGGTGAGAGTCAGGGACATGGGTTCAAATCAGACCAGAAATGCAATGTAACCTTGGCCAAGAAACTTAGCATTAACGTGATTTACCTACTAGTCACGAATGGGAAATTATTTGCATTAGAGTTCTCCATACAGAATCTTTTGTAAATTCCTTTTATGAGTAACAAAAAGAAATTGTTTCAAATGTTACTGTGAACCTGCAGTTTTATTTGTCAATTTGAAACCCTGGCTCTGGTGTAGGAAGACCTGAACCCAAGTCCTGCTTCTCACATGTGGCTGTGTGACTCTACACAACTCACAATTTCTTAGCCCTCTAGACAACTCCAAATTATGGAGAAGGTGATGATGGCCTGTGTTGATGGAGGGAATTTCCATATCTGGGAGTTTCCCATCTGAATGAAATCATAGATCCAATCCCTATCCTAAAAGACTCGACCCCTAACTCATATATGTTTTGTGAAGATTTTCTTTTGTATATTTCTCTTATTTGTTTTTTTACAGAGAGATTCAGGATCATTTGTCTTTTGATGTTTGTCTCCTCTCCCCCTTCTCCAAATATATAAAATTGGGCTTACAGATAGGATTCCATTATGGAACTAAAAAATCTGGAATGATCGATAATTAATTAGGTGCTTCAGAATTTACTATAATACACCCTGTTATCCTCCCCATAAAATAGCAAGTCATTTAGATATAAACTACAAATGGAGATTCTCTGAAGCCATTTGTTATGCTTTCAACACTCTGCTAATGTCAAAGCCACACTCCTAAGAAACTAATACAAAGATCTGCTGAATGGGTTTTTTGACAAAATAGCTGTTGTTTTTTTTATAACAGGGCCAAGATCTTTCTGTGGCATCATGCTATGGGTTTCATTAAGTCAGAATAAAACACTACCTGAGAGCTATCTCCAACAAACCTTGTAGTTTATTTGTGCGTGTGTTCTGTTTAGTTTATTAAATGTGAAGGCATTCAGAGGCTGAGAGAAATTGCTAGCAAGCTCTATTTCACATTGAAGATCAGCGGGGGCCTTTTGGAGGGCTTCAATTTTTCTCTGAGTGTCAGGAAATCAGATTACTGTATCCAGCTGCAAGCTGTTTTGATTGAACTCAAAGTCTGATTTAATTTGGTACAAATGGCAAATTACTCCTCTATTTATCCTTGAACTACATGTACCCACCAAGTACTGTATTTCAGGATGTTCTCAAAAGTTTAGGGTAAAAACAAATGATTTACAAAAAGGTATGGGTTTTTTTTTTCTCACTATGTCTAAAACCAACAGGGAAAATGGTGATGTGCGTCTATAGCTCTAGGCTGAATAAGATTTAAACATTCCCATACATCTTGCCCCAAACAACTTCCTGACAAATTCTAAAGATTTGGTGCCCCAATGAAGATTCCAAAACATTTGCAAATGTTCTTAATAAAAAAATTTTTTTTTTATTGATGTCTTCTCACTATAGTTCTACTTAGTTGCCTCTTTATGGTATTACATATGCTATATTCTCTGATTAAAACATAAATTCCTTTAAGGCAGGATTTGTTATATTTTTATCCCAAGTAGCTAATGCATAGTCCTGTTCTTATGCCAGAAAAGTGATTCCATAAAGTGGGGAATTCCTGACACGAAAGCACTGTTGTACTTAACAAATGCAAAACAGGGTTTCTAACCAAGTCCAGGGAATTTTTCACCCCCACTGTGTTTGCAGAAGGAGATGAGACTCCTGGTTGGAGGAGAAATTTTGTTTTTGTTTTTTAGTTATTAAAGTCTCTTTTATTTATTTTTTTAAAGTTAGTTTTCCCTGTTTACGTGATTTATTCTCTTTCCCTCTCCTCTTCCCTCCCTGTTTTCCAGAGCCAACAAGCAATTCCACTGGGTTGAACAAATGTTGTCACTTAATACCTATTTCCATATTATTCATTTTTGCTATAGAGTGATTTTTTTAAGGCCTAAACCACAAATCACATACCCATATATATATGTGATAAGTGATGTCATATGTTTTCCTTTTGCATTTCTTCTCCCATAGTTCTTTCTCTCAATGTGGATAGCATTCTTTTATATACATCCTTCAGGAGTGTCCTGACTTGTTGCATTGCTACTAGTAGCAAAGTCCACTACATTGGATTTTTCTACAATATTTACTTTCAATGTACAATGTTCTTTTGGTTCTGCTCATATACCCCTGCATCAGTTCATTGAGGATCTCCTAGTTCATATGGAAAAATTCCAGATCATCAATCCTTACAGCACAATAGTATTCTGTCACCATCATATACCACAATTTGTTCACTCATTCCCCAATTGAGGGACACCTCCTCATTTTCCAATTTTTTGCCAGTATGCTATGAATATTTTTGTACAAGTGTTTTTCCTTATTATCTCTTTGGGGTACAAACCCAGCAGTGGTATGGCTGGATCAAAGGGCAGGCATTCTTTTAAAGCTCTTTGGGCATAATTCCAAATTGTCCTCAAGAATGGCTGGATTAATTCACAACTCCACCAGCAATGCATTAGTGTCCCAATTTTGCCATATCCCTTCCAACGTTTGTTATTTTCCTTTATTGTCATATTGGCCAATTTGCTAGGTGTGAGGTGGTACCTCAGCATTCTTTTGATGTGCATTTCTCTAATTATGAGAGATTTAGAACACTTCTTTATGTGCTTATTGATAGGTTTGATTTCTTTATCTGAAAACTGCCTATTCATGTCCCTTGACCATTTTTCAGTTGGGGAATGGATTGATTTTTTTGTACAACTGACTTAGCTCCTCATAAATTTGAGAAATGAGACCTTTGTCAGAGGATTTTGTTTTAAAATTTTTTGCCCCATTTGTTGCTTCCCTTCTAATTTTGGTTTTGTTTGTACAGAAACTTAATTTAATATAATCAAAATTATTCATTTTATATTTTGTAGTATTCCCTATCTCCTGCTTGGTCTTAAATTCCTTCCTTTCCCATAGATCTGACAGATATGCTATTCTTTAGTCACCCAATTTATTTATGATTTCCCACTATATTTAAGGCATTTATCCACTCTGAGTTATCCAGTCTTGGTATAGGGTGTAAGATGTTCATCTAAGTATAATTTCTTCCATATTCTTTTCCAATTCTCCCAGCAGTTTTTGTCAAATAGTGGGTTCTTGTCCCAAAAGCTGGGATCTTTGGGTTTATCGAACACTATCTTGTTATGGTCATTTATTCCAAGTCTATTCCATTGATCCACCCATCTATCTCTAAGTCAGTACCATATAGTTTTGGGTTTTTTTAATTAAAAAAAATTTTTTAAACCCTTAACTTCTGTGTATTGACTTATAGGTGGAAGAGTGGTAAGGGTAGGCAATGGGGGTCAAGTGACTTGCCCAGGGTCACACAGCTGGAAAGTGTCTGAGGCCGGATTTGAACCTAGGACCTCCTGTCTCTAGGCCTGGCTCTCAATCCACTGAGCTACCCAGCTGCCCCCCTGTACCATATAGTTTTAAAGATCATTGCTTTATAGTATAATTGGAGATTTGGTAAATCTAGGCCCCCATTCTTCACCCTTGATATTCTTGATTTTTTTGTTCTTCCATATAAACTTGAAATAATCTTTTCTAATTCCATAAAAAAAATGTTTTGGTAGTTTGATAGGTATAACACTGGATAAATTCACATTCAAAGTTGAACTTACCACCTGTGTATTCCCCATAATTTTGATTTCCTCTTTTAGTCCTATTCTTTCTTCTTTTACTATTTCCTTCTACACAAGTGTTTTGCTTTTAATCAGTCCCCCTCCTTCTATTTTACTTTTCTTCCCACCCACTCCCTTCTTATTCCCTTTATTTCTCTTTAAGCTCTATTAATCACACACACACAAACTTTCTCTCCCTTTAATACTCCCCACCCTTGTTATTCCCTCTCAACTTCCCTGAAGAGTAAGATAGAATTCTATAGCCCAATGGATCTGGCTGTTCTTTCTTCTCAGAACTGATTCCACTGAGAGTAAGGTTTAAGTATTATCTATTACCACTCTCTTTCTCCCCTTTTTATAATAGTATTCTCCTCCCCACTANCTTGATACCTATTTCCATATTATTCATTTTTACTATAGAGTGATTTTGTTAAGGCCTAAACTCCAAATCACATACCCATATATATATGTGATAAGTGATGTCATATGTTTTCCTTTTGCATTTCTTCTCCCATAGTTCTTTCTCTCAATGTGGATAGCATTCTTTTATATACATCCTTCAGGAGTTTCCTGACTTGTTGCATTGCTACTAGTAGCAAAGTCCACTACATTGGATTTTTCTACAATATTTACTTTCAATGTACAATGTTCTTTTGGTTCTGCTCATATACCTCTGCATCAGTTCATTGAGGATCTCCTAGTTCATATGGAAAAATTCCAGATCATCAATCCTTATAGCACAATAGTATTCTGTCACCATCATATACCACAATTTGTTCACTCATTCCCCAATTGAGGGACACCTCCTCATTTTCCAATTTTTTGCCAGTATGCTATGAATATTTTTGTACAAGTGTTTTTCCTTATTATCTCTTTGGGGTACAAACCCAGCAGTGGTATGGCTAGATCAAAGGGCAGGCATTCTTTTAAAGCTCTTTGGACATAATTCCAAATTGTCCTCAAGAATGGCTGGATTAATTCACAACTCCACCAGCAATGCATTAGTGTCCCAATTTTGCCATATCCCTTCCAACGTTTGTTATTTTCCTTTATTGTCATATTGGCCAATTTGCTAGGTGTGAGGTGGTACCTCAGCATTCTTTTGATGTGCATTTCTCTAATTATGAGAGATTTAGAACACTTCTTTATGTGCTTATTGATAGGTTTGGTTTCTTTATCTGAAAACTGCCTATTCATGTCCCTTGACCATTTTTCAGTTGGGGAATGGATTGATTTTTTTTGTACAACTGACTTAGCTCCTCATAAATTTGAGAAATGAGACCTTTGTCAGAGGATTTTGTTTTAAAATTTTTTGCCCCATTTGTTGCTTCCCTTCTAATTTTGGTTTTGTTTGTACAGAAACTTAATTTAATATAATCAAAATTATTCATTTTATATTTTGTAGTATTCCCTATCTCCTGCTTGGTCTTAAATTCCTTCCTTTCCCATAGATCTGACAGATATGCTATTCTTTAGTCACCCAATTTATTTATGATTTCCCACTATATTTAAGGCATTTATCCACTCTGAGTTATCCAGTCTTGGTATAGGGTGTAAGATGTTCATCTAAGTATAATTTCTTCCATATTCTTTTCCAATTCTCCCAGCAGTTTTTGTCAAATAGTGGGTTCTTGTCCCAAAAGCTGGGATCTTTGGGTTTATCGAACACTATCTTGTTATGGTCATTTATTCCAAGTCTATTCCATTGATCCACCCATCTATCTCTAAGTCAGTACCATATAGTTTTGTTTTTTTTTAAATTAAAAAAAATTTTTTTAAACCCTTAACTTCTGTGTATTGACTTATAGGTGGAAGAGTGGTAAGGGTAGGCAATGGGGGTCAAGTGACTTGCCCAGGGTCACACAGCTGGAAAGTGTCTGAGGCCGGATTCGAACCCAGGACCTCCCGTCTCTAGGTCTGGCTCTCAATCCACTGAGCTACCCAGCTGCCCCCCTGTACCATATAGTTTTAATGATCATTGCTTTATAGTATAATTGGAGATTCGGTAAAGCTAGGCCCCCATTCTTCACCCTTGATATTCTTGATTTTTTGTTCTTCCATATAAACTTGAAATAATCTTTTCTAATTCCATAAAAAAATGTTTTGGTAGTTTGATAGGTATAACACTGGATAAATTCACATTCAAAGTTGAACTTACCACCTGTGTATTCCCCATAATTTTGATTTCCTCTTTTAGTCCTATTCTTTCTTCTTTTACTATTTCCTTCTACACAAGTGTTTTGCTTTTAATCAGTCCCCCTCCTTCTATTTTACTTTTCTTCCCACCCACTCCCTTCTTATTCCCTTTATTTCTCTTTAAGCTCTATTAATCACACACACACAAACTTTCTCTCCCTTTAATACTCCCCACCCTTGTTATTCCCTCTCAACTTCCCTGAAGAGTAAGATAGAATTCTATAGCCCAATAGATCTGGCTGTTCTTCCTTCTCAGAACTGATTCCACTGAGAGTAAGGTTTAAGTATTATCTATTACCACTCTCTTTCTCCCCTTTTTATAATAGTATTCTCCTCCCCACTACCACCACCATGAACCTTTTTATGTGGTATAATTTATCCTATTTTTCTTCTTCCTTCAAGTTTCTCTTAGTACCATCCTCTTTTTTTGTCCTCCTCCCTCAAATTTTTTTTACATATCATTTTGAATAACTTAATACCACAAACTCTGCCTATGAATAATTCTTCTATCTACTATGATAATGAAAACAATTTTTAAGAGTTACAAACATCATTTTTCTATATAGTAATATAAACAATTTGACCTTACTGAACCCTTTAAAAATTTTTCCCCCTCTTTCTTGTTTATCTTTTTATGTTTCTCTTGAATTTTGTATTTGGACATCAAATTTTCCATTTACTTCTGGTCTTTTCTCTAGGAATGCTTGGAAATCTTCTATTTTGTTAAATGCCCATACTTTCCCCTCAAAGTATATAGTCAGTTTTGATGGGTAAGTGATTCTTGGTTGTAGACTCAATTCTCTTGCTTTCCTGAATATCATATTCCAAGCCTTATGGTCCTTTAGTGTGGAAGCTGCCAAATCCTGTGTAATCCTGACTGGGGCTCCTTGATATCTGAATTGTCTTTTTCTGGCCATTTGCAATATTTTCTCCTTGGCCTGGAAGCTCTTGAATTTGGCTATAACATTCCTGAGGGTTGTCTTTTGGGGATTTAATGTAGGGGGTGATCTATGGATTCTTTCAATGTCTATTTTGCCCCCTTTTTCAATAATATCAGGGCAATTTTCCTGGATAATTTCTTGTAATATGATGTCAAGGCTTTTATTTTGTTACAGGCTTTCTGATACACCAATAATTCTCAAATCGTTTCTCTTGGATCTGTTTCCCAGATATTCCATATTTCCTTCTATTTTTTCCTTCTTTTTGTTTTGCTTTATTAATTCTTGTTGTCTTGTGAGATCATTAGCTCCTACTTGCCCAATTCTAGTCTTTAAAGACTGATTTTCAGCCATGATCTTTTGATTTTCCTTTTTGGTTTGGTCTATCCTGCTTTTCATGGCTTCCAGCAGGTCAATTCTGGTCTCCAATTTGCTTATTACTTCATTTGATTTCTGTGCCTCTTTTTCCCTATGGACAATTTTGTCTTTTAAGCTGGTTTTTTTTCTTTCTGTATTACTTTTATTTCTTTTTCCCATTTTTCTTCTATTTTTCTTACTTGGTTCTTGAACTCCTTTTTGAGTTCCTCAAGAGCTTGTGACCAATTTCTATTTTTTGGGGGGCAGTTTGCATGTGTTTGTTTCTCACTCTCTTCTGCTGTTTCTGTATTTTGCTCTTTTTTTCTCTATAGAAATTTCCCAGGGTCAAGAGCTTTCTTTGATGTTGTTTACTCCTATTCTCACTAGAGGACTGGGATTCCTGCATGTTTATTGTTTTCTTAGCTTCTGTCTCTTAGGGCTTTGCCTTGGTAGTACCTTCCCTTCCGAGTCAGAAGCTGGAGTGAGGACAAGTAATGTGATGTTCTTTGTGTAGCATGCTTTGCTTTTGCCCCGAGGCTATCTTTCCAGCCCCTGCTGCTTCACAGCCCTATCTCTGCCCAAGCTCTGCACTCCACTGTCCAGGCTCCAGGCTCTTCAGCTTTGGGTCTCAAGTCTTACTGCCAAGGCCTTGCACTGCCCTCAGGGGTAAGTCTGTGGTGCTTTCAGCCAGCCCAGGAGAATTTAAAGATTGCCTCAGTCCTTGCTCTGACTCTGGTGTGGTAGGTGGTCTGTGGGAGGGGTAATCAGCTTTTACTTTGATAAGTATAATTTTGCCCTCTTATAGCATGGGAATTCCCAAACAATGCTTACTTTTAAGGCTGCATCCCATGGGAGAGCCCCTTTACTCATCTGATTTTGATTTCTATCCTTTTGAGACACTTTGTAATGATCAGTTGGAAGGTGATTCAGAAGGCTCCCACCAATAAGCTGCCATCTTACCCTACCTCCAAAGTCTCATTTTTTTTTAAAGGAGAAAATGTTGATGTGAATGTACATCTGCATATGAGACAGAGATGGATCCAGAGCAGAGTTTCTTAGGAGAGAGGCATGTGGTTTGAGGGATTTCTTTGTGAAACAATATTCCAGGAAAGGCTTTAGAAGTTGAAGGCATGTAGTGGAAAACAATTCCTCAACATATTCCTGACTTCATGTGTGTATTCTTAGAACCTTTGGAGGTCTTCCTTTGGGTAAAATCAGGCTTCCTCTCTTTCTCAGTATAAACTGAGATCCCATCTAACTCCCAGCTTAAAGAGCTAAGTCACTATTTTATGTTTTCTCATTTTTCTTTTCTGTACAGCTTCTCTGATTTCTGCTAGCTATTTTCTTAGATGGATTTACTCACTGTTTTGCTATTTGGGGAGGGTTTTTTGTGTAACCAACTTTTGGTAGGAAGAAGTTAAATTTGCCAGAGAAGTCTAAATGAATACCCTCTACCTTAAGAGCAACCAACAACGCTTCCTTCATTCTGAATCTATTAATCTCCTAGACCAGCAATATTTAAGAGGAACAGGTAGCTATAAATCTAGTCCAATAACCCTTTTGGAGTATAGCAGTGGAAGTCCTTCTATTCCCCTCAAAGTGGAAATCACAATCTCCCTTGGAGAGGGATAGGCTAGAGACCAATGATATTAATCCATACCACACCTGAACTACATGTTTGTAGTTTGGCTAACCCATGTGTTCATACAGGGCAGCTAAGTGGTACAGTGGATAAAGTGCCAAGCAAAGCATCAGAAAGACTAGTTTTCCTAAGTTCAAATCTGACCTCAGACACTTACTAGCTGTGTAACCCTGAGCAAGTCATTTAACCCTGTTTGCATCAGTTTTCTCATCTGCAAAATTAGCTGGAGAAAGAAATGGCAAAACATGAACACAACTAAAAAAATGACTGAACAATAAGTTGGTCACACATATATCTTAAATAGGCATGAATATCTTATAATTTAAAAAATTTAGGGGGCAGCTGGGTAGTTCAGTGAATTGAGAGCCAGGCCTAGAGACGGGAGGTCCTAGGTTCAAATCCGGCCTCAGACACTTCCCAGCTGTGTGACCCTGGGCAAGTCACTTGACCCCCATTGCCTACCCTTACCAATCTTCCACCTATAAGTCAATACACTGAAGTTAAGGGTTTAAAATTAAAAAAAAAATTTAATCCAATTTTTCTTTCTGTCTGACATTATATAGACTCAGCTGTTGCCATGGTGAACAATGAGAATGTCAGGAACTCGAGCTCAAAAGAATTTCAGAAGAAATGGGAGAGGAGGTTTGCTTCACAGGAGTAGGCAGAAGTATATGTTGGGGAACACAAATCAATTAAGTATAGAAAAATGAGATGATGTTTTTCTCTAGCCCTAGAATACTGAATTCAGATGGACTCTAAAGAGCCTGGTGTTACTGTGATTAATGCTATTGGTTTGGACCCTACTTCCCCTTCAGACCTCACTATTCTGGCTTTTTCATTATCATGACTCATTTAGTCTAAACTTCTTTTTTTTTCTTTTTCTTTTTTAAACCCTTACCTTCCATCTTGAAGTCAATACTGTGTATTGGCTCCAAGGCAGAAGAGTGGTAAGAGCTAGGCAATGAGGGTCAAGTGACTTGCCCAGGGTCACACAGCTGGGAAGTACCTGAGGTCAGATTTGATCCTAGGACTTCCTGTCTCTAGCCCTGGCTCTCAATCCACCGAGCTATCCAGCTGCCCCCTAGAATCTAAACTTCTTGAGGACAAAGACTATCCCATTTTTCTTTGTAGTCTAATCACCAATCATGGTGCCTGGCATGTGGAAGGTGCTTCATGAATGCTTGTTAAAAGATAGGTTGATCTACACTTCAAATTTTGACTCCTATTTCTCCTCCTATACTTCTTGGCTATTACTTCCTGAGCCAAGGACCTCAGACAAGGAGGAAGAGAGAAATTCACTTTAGCAATGTGCGTTCTGTATGGTCAAAACCCTTGATGGAAAACCCAGACAGACAAACACACACACACACACACACACACACACACACACACACACTCTGTTGTTGGGTCAGATGAGTCATACAATGGCTACTGCTCCATATATATTTGTGTTGGTGAACATTTAGGACAGACAAAAGAGACAGAAAATGTAAGATCATTTAAATGGCATATTTTCCACTGAGCAGCTATAATTTCTGTGATTTTTCCACTCAAAGTACATCCTACGACCATCCATAATACTGGTTCTCATGCTTCATGCTGGGTCAAAACAGATGTTTGTTGAGAAACAATGATATTCATCATGATGGGTTAACCCTACAAAATGAGCTGCCCAAATGGCATGCTTTAGAAATACTGAAAAATAAAGGACAATTCTTTTGATTCCATCAAAAAGGCTGCAATACTGTTTATACTTCTGATGGCTTTATAATTATATAACATTAATGTTTTCCTTCATGCAATCTGATGTTTTGACTGATGGAATTATTCTTGGGTCATGAGGTGCCCCTTGAGTAAAACATTTCTTTCAAAAACAGAAATGCAAAGACAAATTCAGCAGTCCATGATTCAGACAAGTTGTACAAGAACAACCTGATCTCTCAGATTTTTGGGGTTTTTTTGGTCATTGCTCACTCTGCTCTGTATATAGTGTAAGGGTTGGGAACAGTGTGGGGGAGGAAGAAGGGACTAACAAGTGGGCCAGATGCTCTACCCTCAAACCTAATGTTTTTACCCATGAAGCTATCTGCCAAACCCCACTGTGCCAAGCACTGCCAACCTCTGTACTCACCCAGCACACTTTCCCTGTTAGGCTGCATCCAACACATATTCTCATCATAACGAGCACCTTTGCTTTGAAAGGGCAGTGCTCACAGACCTCGGATGAGATGCCACATATAACAGATTTTGGATTTTTCCTTGTTGTATGCTGGAAATGTTTAACAGCGGGGTCCCTCAGGGGAAAAAAATGTACAGTCAACAAACTTTTAAGTTTGATCTGCATTCTTATCATATTCTCCATTATTTTCTTAGGTGTAGATAATTAGGAAAAAAGAAAAAATTGAACCCTGATTTGTATCATTTATCTGTTTCTAAGGCATACATGAACATAATGAAAATTTAAAAGTTGGACCCGAGAGCAGGTTTGAACTGATTCTGGCACACCCTTGACCATTCCTTTTAATTCGAAATCCTTCCGTGCTGAATTACAATTATTTGCTTCTTGTGGCCACCTAATAGGAAACTGGAATGAGATCTACCTCTGAAAGAGGAATTTCCTGTGTTTGCCCCTCTTAACCCTCTCAAGCTCCTGGCAACCCTAAGGAAAAGATGAGCAACTAATACTAATTAGAGATAAAGAAGAGGCCAGTTATTTTATTAGTATTGGCATTTCCTGATTGCAAAAACTCCCTTCTCTGCAACTTAAGTTCTTAGATAGCTGCCTAGAATATGGAGAGGTTTAAACTAACATGCCCAAGATCTCAGAAGCAATGTGTGGGAGATGATCTGGCCACCCAAAGAAAATAGTAAAAGATCGAACAGTATTTTCCCTACTCTTGTTAGAAAAAAGTGACTTCCATTGAATTACAGACTGTAGAAGCTCTGAAGAACCTTGGAGAACTTCTAATTTCCTGTTCGAGGTGGCTCAATGGATAAAGAAATGAACCTGGATTTGAGAAGCTCTGAGTTCAAATCTTGCCTCAAATACAAGTTAGCTGTATGACCCCCAATAAGTCACTTAACCTCTGTCTGCCTCAATTTCCTCACCTGCAAAATGGTTATAATGATAGCAACCTAACTCTCAGAGCTATTGTATGCAAAAAATAGATCAGATTTGTAACTCACTTTGCAAGTGGTCTATATAATTGCTACCTATTATTATAAATTCTCTAATTTTAAAGCTAACAAGATTGAGCTCAAAGAGGTGAAGAGTTGAATCTTCTTGTTTTAGTTAAGGAGATTGAGTGAAAGACTCAGGACTTGAATCTGTCTCAAAAGCCCCAAGCCCACATTCTGTCTACCAGAATATAGTGCCTTTCCCATTTTCCTCTGCTGTTAGTCCATCTCCTTTATTTTTTTAAACTGACATAATGTTAATTTGTCCAACTGCCAACAAAAAAATAAGCAAATAACTATGCAAATAGAGAATAATAACATATAAAAATTTAGCATTTAATAAAGTAGAATTCAATGAAATTAAAAACAATGAACCAGAAAAAAGTTTTGGTTTTGTCTATTCAGGTTAGCCTAAATTTTACTAACTTTGACTTTTATTTTCTTCCTTTCTTGCTACCAATAGATTTGCAATGACTGAGAACATAGTTCTAGTTTTCCTGATTTTGTCTTGCACCATCCATATGAATCTTTTGATTTTCCCCATATGTTTCATATTGATCTTTATCATTGTACCATATCATCATATTACACTACATAAATATACCATAATTTATTGGACTAGTTTCCATTTGTTGAATAGACCGCTTCTAATTTGGGGTACTACACATAGATCAGTTATAAATCTTTTTTTTTTCTATAGATAAGTCTTACAAGGAACGTATTATCTATCAGATTTGTGGATAGGAGAAGAATTTATAAATAAAGAGATAGAAAGCATTGAGGTAGAAAATGATTAATTTTGACTTTATTAAATTAAAAACAGTTTGTACAAAAACTAATGTAACCAAGATTAGAAGGAAACCAGAAAATTGGGGCAGGGGAGGATTTTATAGATGATTTCTTAGATAGAGGTCATATCTAAAATATATAGAGGAATTTGTCAAGTTTATAAGAATAAGAGCCATTACTCAACTAATAAATGGTCAAAAGATATAAATAGACAGTATCTGGATGAAGAAATCAAAGTTAAATACAACCATATGAAAAAAATACTCTAAATCATTATTGACCAGAGAAATACAAATCAAAACAACTCTAAGATATCCTACACCTATCAGATTTGCTAACATGATAAAAAGGCAAAATGGCAAATGCTGGAGGAGATGCAGAAAAATGGGGACACTAAGACACTGTTGGTAGAACTATAAATTGGTCCAACTACTTTGGAGAACAATCTGGAGTTATGCCCAAAGAGTTATAAAACTGTATGTACCCTTTGATCCAATAATACCTCTCAGGTTTCTTTTCTAATGTCATCAGGGGAAAAGGAAAAGCATCTATATATGTCTTAATATATTTATAGTAGCTCTCTTTGAGGTGGGAAATAACTGGCAATTAAGGGGATGCCCATCAATTGGAGAGTGGCTAAACAAGTTATGGCATATGATTGTGATGCAATACTACTTCTGCAATAAGAAATGATGAAAAGGGACAGTGAGGTGGCTCAGTGGATAGAGAGCCAGGCCTAGAGACAGGGGGTCCTGGGTTCATATCTAGCCTCTGATACTTCCTAGTAGTGTGACCAAGGGCAAGTCACTTAAACCTAATTGCCTAACCCTTACCACTCTTCTGCCTTAAAACTGATACTTGGTATCAATTCTAAGACAAAAAGTAAGTGTTTAATAAAAGAAAAAAATGATAAATAGGTTAACTTTTTTAAAATGGCAAGACCTGCATTATATTATGAAGAGTAAAACAAGAAGAACCTAGAGAACATTATATACTGCTGTAGAAATATTGTTTGAAGAGTAACTTGTGTATGTCCACCTCCAGAGAAAATACTGATAAATAGAAGCCAGCAAGTCATAGATTTATGTATACATTTCTATGTGTCAAATAATGCCTTCTCTCATGTAAGAATTGAAGGAAGGAGGGAGATACCCGAGAACTTTAATATAACAAACAAATAAAATAATTTAAAATGGATTTTTCTCTTTTATAACTTCTTTAAATAGATTTCTAGCAATGGAATAGTTAACATAAAAGATATAATCAGTTTTTTAACTCACATTGCCATTTTGCCTTATTATCCTCCAAATGGACTGCACTAGTCCACAGTCCTAACAATAGTGGATGGGAATGCCTGTTTCCTCATGACCAAGTGAACATGGAATTTTATATTTTTTCCCATATTTTTGTCATTCTATTAAACTATGAGGTGCTTTGTTAAGTTTGTCTTGATTTAAAATTCTCTGATTATGTAGCTATCAACAATTTGTATTTCCTTCTTCCCATGTTGTTTGCTTTTTCCATTTGGCCATGGCTCCATTGGGGAGTGTATATTATTAGTCTTGAATTATATTTATGTATCTGTAATCCAGTCTCTTCTTAACTGAAACACTTCTAACATTACCCTAAAGCAACTAAAGTAGTTGGTAGAAGCTCAGAGAATTTTTTTTTAACATTAAATATAATCCAGCCATATCATTTCTAGCATCTCTCACTTGGATTATTGCAGTAGCTTCTCAGTTGGTCAGCCTGCCTCTAGGCTCTCTTTTCTCCAATCCTTCCTTCCAACAGCTGCCAAAATGATAGAACTAAACACAGAACTGGTTCTGGCTCTCCCTTACCCCAAAATTTTCAGTATCTGTGTATTACCCACAGGAGAAAATACAAATTTTTCAGCCAGACATTTAGAAACCTTCTCCCAAATGACTCTTATCTAATTGTCATTCTTATTTCATATTATTCCCCTTTATCCATTCCCATCACTAGCTGTTCCCCATTGACATAACATTCCATGTCCCACATCCATAACTTTGTATAGTTTGTGGTCTCCTATGTCTCTCCTAGACTTTGTAAAGATTAAAATTAATATACAAGAACTAAGTATTATATTTTTTAAAGTTTTATTAATAATAACTAAAGTAAAAACTAAACCACCCGGCCCTATTATGAAGGAAGAAAGGAAAAAAAAGAGGAAGAGTGAGGCAGAGCCTCAGAACTTCTAACCAATATGTGAAAACACAAATGTAGACAAAGGGGAAAGCATTGTGGGTAATGTAGTTTTTTAGGGGTTCAAGATTTTTTAACTATTCAACTTCTTGGAATCTCTTCCTTCAGAGCTTCCTTTTCCCATGAGGCTTTTCCTGAACCATTTCCAGTAAGCTAGTAATTTCTACTTGTGAACATTTCATACTACTTTGTATCAAATTTATTAATATAGTGATAACAACATATGATTAACAAATGTACTCTACATATATAAATAACAATATACCTTAGATAATGTAAATTGAAAATATAATTAACATAATAAATTCTAGATTGTTATTAAATTCTATTATAAAATCATAATTTCTATAGAATCACATTTTATCTTCATAGTAAAATGTAAACTGAGGGAAGATACTGATTCATTTTTGCTTGGATCACTTTAGTTTCTTGGTTTCTAACATTGTGCCTTGCAATGCGCACATTAAAAGCATTTGATATGTTTGTGGAACTGAATGGAAAAAATCGTATTTATACTGTGTTTTACAATAGAGGTTTTCCAATGAATGGGGAGATTAGATGATTTACCCATGGTCACTCAGCGAGTATCAGAGGAAGAGTTAGGGCTCAAATATAGGCTTCTGGTCCACAAACCAGTGCTTCTGCTCTTAAAGAAGGCTCTGAGGACATTGAGTGAACTTTCATTTGACCTCTCAAATTCTAGTAGAAAAGATGGAAATCTGATGCCAGGTAGCAAATACACGTTCCCCAACATGATACAGCCCTCCTTTCAATCTGTGGATAATGCCTTTTCCCTTGGATTTTGATGAAAAGATCATAGAATAATATAGATTAGAGAAACAAAATAGCTAGGTGGTATAGTACAGAGTATATATGGAAAATTGTACTGAGTCAGTAATGAGTTCAAATCCTGCTTCAGGTGCCTCCTGGATATGTGGGCCTGGACAAATCACTTAGCTTCTCTTAGCTTTAATTTTCTCATCTGTAAAATGGAATAATAGCACCTACCTAACATGGTTGCTATTAGGATCAATGAAAGAATAAATATAAATTACTTTGCAAACCTTAAATTTCAGATAGTTTTATCTTGACTATCACAGGAAGCATTCAGTCCAAACTTCTCATTTTGCAGATGAGATTCTTAAGATTTGAAATATTGTGATATTCCTAAAATCACACATAAATGAAGTGGCAGAACCATGACTTAATTAAATCTAGATCTTCTGACCACAAAACTAGTGTTTCCTCCTTGAAGAGCTAGAAAGAAAAGCAGAAAGGAAGGAAGGAAGGAAGGAAGGAAGGAAGGAAGGAAGGAAGGAAGGAAGGAAGGAAGGAAAAAAAGGAAGAAAGAGAAAGAAAGAAACCGAATGACTTTTGGTCCAATTCTCTCATTTTGCAGATGAAGATTTGAAATATTGTGACATTGCTAAAATCAAACAGATACTAAGTGGCAGAGCCAGGTCTTAATTATAGACTTAATTAAATCTAGATCTTCTGATTCCAAAAGTAATACTCCCTCCTAGAAGAGTTGGAAAGAAAAGCAAAGTAGCAGCCCTGCAAATGACACCCAACACGCTTGATTCCCATGCCAACATTCTTTCCACTAAATGATGCTGCTTCTCAAAGCCATGAATAAAGACGATGGTATTCATATTATAAATTTTATAGGATTCTTTCATGAATAAGATGTATAGTTATTAAATATTCATGGTGATTAGAGAAATTGAAGTTAATGGATTGTTTTCTGAATAAACCCACTAAACAATGATATCAAGTTCTATCCATGTTGTGAATCAGGAATGTACACTAAACTTTGTTCCTTTCCATTTTTTTTTTTGCAATTACATCAAATAATAAGCCCAGATGGCAGATAAAAGAATTGCCTATATTTTTACTGCCATCTAAGTCACAAGTAAGGTTATTTTAATGACATTAATAATTCATATATTTGTATTTAGTTTTTAAGAAGTACTTTTTTTAAGAAGTACTACTTGAGGTAGACACTAAATCATTATTGTCTCCTTTTTGCAAATGACAATATTGAGCCTGAGAGGGGTTATGTGACTTCCCCATAATAACACAGTTTGTAACTGTTGAGCCAAAATATGAACCCAGGTCTCCTGACTTCAATCCAATAGGTTTTTTATTATGGTCCCACTGCTGCTCAAAAGAGAGCGTGAAGATAGCCAAAAACACAGTCATCTAGACCCTTCTGCCACATCCTGTCTTATGATATTGATGTATTTGTTGCATTTAAATAATGTACTTGTTCTGAAGATGTCACTCTGGCCTTTATTCTTAGAATTCTATTCTTCCTATTGCTATTTCCATGCACATTGCTTTATCAGAAGCCAACTCAAGTATAAAAGAATTTGGATCCGCTTTCTGCTGAAGCTCAAAACTCTATTAAGGAATAAATGAAAAGAATTGAAGGTAGATGTTAGTTTCTTACTGTGGTTCAGTGTACAATGCCCCCACTTTGATAGATAAATGACCAATATTTCACAAAGTCATCTAGGTACATTTTCTCAATAGAGCAAGAAATCTCTTCTTACCATGTGGAGCATAAACCATACATCTGGTCTGATTGCTGGTAATGTTACAGACCGTATGATTAAAAGAATATTTGAATGATCTTGCTTGCATTGTAGACAACCTGAAAGAAGGGCCTTGAAGAAAAATTACATTCACAAAGGAGTCACTGAATAGCTCCCCCCCCCCCAACAATGAGGGCAGTTGCCTTTCAGTGAGACACAATAACAGCAGGAAACAAGATGCTGAACTTAATTAGTATCGTCACAAATGGGTTTTAAATGAAAGGCTGAACTGACAGAGGGAGCCATCTGGAACTTTAGAAGATTCCAGACAATTCAATCATTCTCCCTAACTTCTACCCATGGGATCTAGGTTACTGCTTCTGCCTCAGCTCTTTCGCCTGTCTTAAATACTTTTTCACAAGAAGAAAAGGATTCCAAAAGCATTCTTAAATAGAAATGAAACACAGAGTGTCATGCTTCTAAAAGAAGGGTCAGGAATGGATAGTGGAGAAATATCACAGAAATCGATAGGCATCTTTCCAGATTGAAATATCAGAGTACTTAACTAATCATTCAATAAGCAATAAATATTTATTAAATGTTTACCGTGTGCCAACTGTGCTAGAGATACAAAGAAAGACTAAAACAATTCCTGCCTTCAAGAAGCTTACATTCTAATATCTGTAAGGAATAGAACCATCTTTAATTCTTCTTCAAACAAGCAATCAGTTCATAACCATTTATTCGGTGCCTGCTACCTGCCAGACACTGTGTTGGGTTCTGGGGTCAGAAAGACAAAGTGAAAGTCGATCTGTCATGGAGCTTATGATCTCTATCCAGGAAAGAGTCTATGTACATGGAACAACTAGATGGCTCAATGGAGAGAAAATCCAAGCCTAGAGGTGGGTTCAAAACTGATCTCAGGCACTTCCTAGATGTGTGACTCTGGGCAAGTCACTTAACCCCCACTTCCTAGCCCTTACACCTTATTAATTCTGAGATGTACATATATAATTGCTTACAAAAGAAATACAAGGTAATAGAGTGAAAGGAAGCATAGCAGCAGAGTCCACATGAACAAATGATACTTATGCCAAACCTTCAGGGAAACTCAGAATTCTACTGTGGGAGATGAAGATGAGTGTGTTCCAGGTATAAATGAGAACCCATAAAAAGGCATAAGGATAGAAGATGGAATACCATGTATGATGAAGAGTAAGAAAGCCAGTATCCCAGGGTTTTAGTATAAAGAGAAAAATGTGTAAGTCTGTAATGGTGCATAATAACCCCACTAAGTTGGGTCCAGGTTATAAAGCCTTTAACCATAAAACAGAGGAGTTTCTTTTTGATCCTGGAGGGAACAGGGATGACTAAAGCTTAGTAAGACAGGGATGTCTTCAGATCTGAGCTATCAGAAAATGCTTTGGCAGGGGGATGGAGAATAGACTGTAGTGGTGAGACACTTAAAGCAGAGGAATCAATTAGGAGACTTTTAAAATAGAGCAGGTGTGATATAATGAGGACCTAAACTAGGATGCTGATGGTGTGAGTGGAAAAAAAAGGGCAGATGCAAGAGATGCTTTTGAAGTGGAAACAAGGTCAGTGTGGAAAGGTGAGGATGACACCAAGGCTGTGAATCTGGGTGACTAGAAGTTTGATAATACCCTTGACAAAAATAGGGAAGTCGAGGTGTGGGCAAGACTAAGTGAGATGTCACTATAGGGATAGGTTTGGACTAGAGCATTCCAACAGAAGTCAAAGAGGAAAAATTCTTCAAGTCTTAGGCTCGGTACTATATATTTTGAAATCAATTGCTACATATCTTTGCCTAGTACCTGGGAAAATGCCGATATTCCCAGAATATATATAATAATGTAAATTATTATATTATAAAGTATAATATAACAACATACTATAAATATAATATATAAAATAAAATTTTATGAATTATTATGAATTCTCAGAATATACACCATAAATTATAATATAATATTATAAATGATAAAATATTATATATAAATATAAAGATATTCTTCTTTAGTCAAGGCCCGAGTTATTTTGATAGAAAAGAGAAGATGGAGACTTCTTTTGTTCTCTGAGCTCTGTCTCCACCTTTACCCCTGAGCTTGGGGTATATTGGGTGTTCAGGGATGACTAGAATCTCTAGTGTGAGGGCTTGCTGAAAACTTTTAGGGTTGCTCATCCACTAACTGCCACCCAACTCTCATCTGGGGCTCTAAGAAACAGTAGTATGCTTAGCAGCTATACCCACAAAAACAAGCTAAACCAGGTTGAGGGTAACTGAGAGGTCTTAAACCCATCATAAGTTAGAGGAATATCTACTCAAAGTATGTGAAGACTTCCCCAGAAAAACAGGCAGAGGAGAAAAATTTATTTCAATAGTCTTGAAGGCAGCTGAAGCAAGCATTGTGGAGTGCTTAGACCTTGGTCATACATTGAAGACACCAAGTTCATCCACTATTCTGGGCCATTGCCAGCCATCTTGACTTAAGACTCACCACTGGACTTAGATGGCTCTGGAAGAGAGAGTGAGGCTGATGACTTTGTACAGCTCTGCCTCACTTAAGCCTAATTCGTGCACAAGACAAGGCATCACCCTTCAATGGTGTTGATCCTCTTCAAAAATGAAGGATGAACAACAACTCCTGGGCTTCTAGTTCAGTGGCATCTAAAACCTACAGCACAGCCAGCTTTACTTGAGGAAGGGAACCACTTACTTCTGTTTTCATGTTCACCCGCAGTAAAGATGGAGGCAATTGTTTTCTACGGTTTTACAGTGGCTAATATTATATTAATAGAACTGCTTTATATGCACTTTGTAAATTAAATTGAAAGCAATTTTTCACTTAAATATTTCCCTATGGTGTTTTTTAGCCTAGTGTGTGAAAGGCAGTTAGTAAAACTGATTATAAACAGACAAATCTAGTTTCACTGCCTGGTCTGGCAAATTTTAAAAATATATATTATTATCCTGAAAGGATGCCTTTAATTTTGATTGTCTTTCTGACCTACATAATGTGAGTGTAGTCTAGAGAGCAGATTCTTTACAAAATGTTGAACATTTCTATAAATGGTTTCCTTGCCAACAGCCCCTGTCCCCAGTCTAGTTTAAGGAACTAACTTTGCCACATTTTTTCAATCCTTAAAAACTCTGCTCTTACAGGGTGAGTGGCGTATTCACTGCAATTCATTGCGGTGCAATGAATTCAATTTGAATTGACTGAATTCATTCAATGAAACTGAAGAATCATAGCTAGTCTTGATTACTGGGTTGGGGGAAAAGTGCACATCCTTTTTGCCCTAGTGTTTAGGGGCTGTTGCCATCCACTCCTTGTTGGCAGAGGGGAGGTTTTTGCTCTCTTGGTGACACCAGAAACCCACACACTCCACAAAAAGAAGTAGATCCCAGCTTTTTGGACTCTTTCTCTCTCTTCCACCTCAGTCTCTTTTTATCTTCGGGAACAACAATAATACCTCATCAATGAAAGAGGAGGGAAATAGTAACCACTGAGAGGATGAGTAATGACCTAGTCAGGAGGTAGGTCTAGAGCAATGTTTAGGGATACTGAGAGACAGAAGTAAGCAGAAAGTCTGCTCGCTAGGCTTGGTCAACCACTGGTACAAAGGCACGAAGGCAGAATGGTGCAGTGGAAAGGGTTGGATGTGGAGCCGAGTACCCAGGCTCAAATTCTGTGTCTGTTACTTGCATTTAAGTGGCATTGGGCAAGTCAGTTAACCTCTCTGGGACTCTGTTAAAATAAAGAAGTTGAATTGAATGATCTCTCCGATCCATTCCAACTCTAAATCTGTGATTCTGCTATTTAACTAGATTAAAGAATAAGTGAAGAATAAGACTGGAAAGGCAGGTGGCTGTTAGATTATGTGAGTTTCAAAATAAAAATGTTGGGGGGCGGCATTAACTGCATCCCCCAGCGTGCCTCAGGGGGTCCCTCCTACTTCTCGGTGTGTGATTGGTCTATATAAGGACCAATCCTGTGCCTAGGAGGGCTCTTGCTCTTTATGAATGAGGGCGCTGAATGGGGTTAGGAGTAGTGAAAAGTGGTGAGTTAATTTCAGCTGGTGGAAATTGGTGACTTTTGTTTGAATAAAGTTTTGAAAAGATCGGAGTGAGATAGGAGTTTTCTTTTAGCCTTCTTTCAATTATAAAACACATTAAATGCCAAATTGATAAAGATTTTGTATTTTATCCTAGAACCTTTGCTCTAGGATCCATGGGCTTGCTTATTTTTAATATTTTGATAACTATATTTCAATATAATTTTATTTCATCAAAATTCTAGGTATTCTCAATGCATTTAAAAGGCATCATTCTGGAAAGGGGTCCAGAGATCTCACCAGACTGCCAAATATCTAAGAAACAAATAGGTTAATTAATAATCTCTATTTTAGAGGAAATAAGGAGATATTAAAAGTGTTCAAATAGGTAGGGTTATTATAGTCCAAACTGTATTTTAGCAATACCAATTTGGTAGCTGTATGGTAGAGAGATTAGAAAGGGGAAAATTTACTAAGAGATTATTTCAATAAGTGATAGATATCAGTACATATATGCCTATATAGAGTTCATTATTGTTCTCTTCTTGATATATAAGCAAAAATTTATACATACAAGGTCATGTAACAATAGACTTGGACTTAAGATCATACCAGTTAGGGAAGTGACAAAGGGAATACACAGCCCTATGTCTTATACCACTCTGAAATGTCTTACAATTTACCTGTGAGAGACAATGGCATAACAAAGAAAGCCTTTTTTTTTTAAGATAAAAAGACCCGAGTTCAAGTCCCTCCTCTGACACATATTAGCATACTGGGGAAATCTCTTAAATTCTCAGCGCCCCAAACATTGAGATTATAAATTGCCAAACATTTGACACTCTCCAGTGATAGAAGGAGTTTCTTTATGGGTTATTCTCTATGCCAGTAATATCTCATCCGCTACCAGGCTAAGCCCCACAAGGTCAGGGACATTGTCATCTAAATTTTAATCTCTGTGTACATCTAGCACACTGCTGTATAATAATACATGCTCAATACTTGATTGAATTAAACTTAAGGAATAACTGATTCCTGAAGATTTTCCCACATTCTAAAGTTCCAGATGAGTAAAGCAAAGGAGTATTTGCCCTCCTAAGTAGATCTCTCTCTCTCATTTTAATCAGGAATAATCATAAATAAATAATCTATTATTTGCTTAAAGCTAAATTGAGAAGAGATGGTCAGGGTAGGCTCTTGTAGAAACTCAAGTTTTGGGAGTGAGAAAGTAAAATTGGCTCTTTAGTGAGTCAGTGTGCTTTAAAATTGGGTTTAATTTTTAATTCTTATCATCTCTGAAAGTAATAATCCCTTAGAAGTCAGCTAATCTAGTCCCTTGACTTTTCCTGGCAAGAATGTTTCTAAACCAACCCTGAAATATGGTTGCCCATGCTTGTGGAAGTGGGTATCTTCAAAAGGGTTGCAGCTTGTTAGTTACTGTCAAGTAATATCATTATCTTCCTTCTTACTATTCTCAGAAGAAATCATACAGAAGCAAATTTGAAACTCAGCTATGTTCAAGATATAGCAATCACTTTGGAACATATTCATATTTTTGAAACATGCATTATAGCAGAACTGGCTGCATTTTGAACTTCTATTATTCAAAAGAAAAAATTTTTAAATTTTTATTTTGAATATTTCCCCATAGTTACAAGTTTCATGTTCTTTCCCTCTCCCCCAAATCCCCTCCACCCCCTGTAGCTGACGCACAATTCCACTGGGTTTTACGTGAATTATTGATTAAGACCTAATTCCATGTTATTGATAGTTGGACTAGAGTTAGTTTAGTGTCTACATCCCCAATAATATCCCCATCAGCCCTTGTGTTCAAGCAGATGTTTTTCTTCTATGTTTCTCCTCCCACAGTTCTTCCTCTGAACATGGCTAGTTTTCTTTCTCATAAGTCCCTCAGCCTTGCTCTGAATTCTTTCATTGCTGCTAGTAGAGAAGTCTGTTATGTTCAAAAGAAATTTTTAAGTGAAAATAGAGACTGCTATCTGTATAGCAAAACAATGATACTATGATTTAATCTGATCATTGTGACCAGGGAAACATCTAATCGAGGCAACTTAATCCAATGAAGTATTTGAAATAATAAAAATAATCATTAGTAATAATAATAACTCATTGGGAGGTAAGCTTTGCCTCCAGAATGGCAGGGAGAAACAATGACTTTTTTTGCTTTCCTAATAATTATCTAGAGTTGCTCTATTCTGTAGTGACAATAATGCAAAAGAGGACCATGGAAGAAGAATCTGCTACTTTTTCCAGCTCTGATCAATTGAGAGCTAGAAGGGATATCAGAGATTAGTCTAATTCCTCCTCACTGCAGCTAAAGGAAACAAAAGCTGATTTCTTAGAGGCGAATAAAATCTACATTCAATTCCAAGTGTTAGGTTTGAGATCATCAATCATTTTCTAGTAAAAGTCTGTAGAAAAAATTAAATTGAACTATTATATGGGGGTGAGAGATGATGACTTGGGTCTTGCCCACAACTATGAAGGGTACTACTTTCTGATATGACAGCAACTAGGGACTGAATTTTGCAAAAGCTACCATTTACTTCCTTTTGGGGGGATCTTGTGTTCAAGCAGATGTTTTTCTTCTTTTTGGCACATCCCTTTTTAAAGGTAACCTCTCCACATATACAGAAGCAAAACCTCCTAAAATGCCCTAGAGTTCCAAATAGAGGAATTTAGTATTGTTCCAGATGACTTCCTTGTAAAGAAATTAATTCAATATCCCCAGAATTACAATCATCTGGCCACAAGTAATATAAGGATCTGATTCAAATTTATAAAAAGAAAGCCATTCCTCAAATGATAAAAGGTCTAAGGAAGTAAACAGATGGTTCTCAAGAGAAGGAATCCAGGCTATTTATTGCATATGAAAAAAACACAACTAATAAGGGAAATACAAATTAAAGTAATTCTTGGGCTCTGGTCCATACTGTTATAGCAACCTCTGGGAAGAAGATGGAGATCAACTTGAATGACAACTGACAGTTTGGGGATTTAGAATTTACCCAGATGGCATGAGCCATGGGGCAAGAGACAGTTGCTACTACCACTATAAAAACCCAGGAGCTGGTGCTTTCAGGGTTAGGGAAGGGAATATTTCAGCTAAACCACAGTCAACCATGTTATTCCAACCTCATTAATAACTATACTCAACCTAATCATTTATCCATTAACCCAACCCCAAGCCAGAGAGCCAGCTCACAGCTTCCCATTTGCCACTTGAGCTTGGGCACTGTAGGTGGGACTGGTGCTCAACTGAGTAATAAATATTGGTGGGACCTGGTGTTCATTATCAATCTTTGGTGTTCACCTAGGCATCCCATCCTCATTCAGTCAGGTCCTTATACCATCTGAGGACCTTGGGCCATCTCTTTATCAGGCCCAAATACAGAAGCACCATACCACCCATAATAATACCCATCAGTTAGGGAAATAATGACAAAAAAGGGAAGGACAAATATTAAAAGAACTGTGAGAATTGAGGCCTGTTGAGACACTGTTGGCAGACTTATGAATAGGGACAATCATTCTATAAAACAATTTGGAATTATGTACTTTAAGTTACTAAAATGTGTGTGTCCTTTGACTCATAAGCATCCCTGTTAGATCTATGCCCAAAAGGGTTTAAAGAAAGCTAAAAAGCTCTCAGATTAGCAAAAATATTTACAGCAACTCTTTTGTGGTAACAAAGAAATGGAAACTAAAAGGATGTCCATCACTGCAGGAATAGCTGAAGAAATTGTGATATCAGACTATGAAGAATATGAATATTATTATACTTTAAGAAATGAGAACACAGGTGATTTCAAAGAGATATAGGAAGACATATAAGAAATGATGTTAAGTAGGGTAAACAAAACCAGAAAAATTTATACCATAGCAGCAATTATAAAAACTAATAGTGATGTTCATAAGCTTCCAAAAAAATGAACAGTACCAGAAGAACAATTTATATAATTACAATACTATAAAGACAAACATCTTTGAAAGCTTTAAGGATTTCAGAAGACCAATGCCAACCCATATTACCCACCTCTTGACAGAGGGGTGATACACAGGGTCCTAAATGAGATATGAACATAACCACACGTGTACATACATACTTACAAATAACCAGTGAGGGCATTTGCTTGCCTATGCATATTTGCAAAAACAAAAACAAAAGATTGCTCTGTGGTCAGCAAGGACCATCTGTTTTTGGTTTGGTTTGGGTTGTTTTGCTATTTCCAGAAAAATGTAGATTTGCCCAGAAAACAGGAATGATTGAGAAGGGAGAGGATATGAGAGGTAGTATACAGAAGGCAAGCTTTAAAGTCAGAATGGTGTGGGTTCAAGTCCCACTACTGAAACATACTGGCTACTTTGTCAGTGGGCAAATCACTCAACTTCTCAGCGCTCCAAGCATCTCCCTAAGATGTTAAATTGTAGACATGTTTCCAGTATGAAATAATACAGGATGTTTCTTTACTGGGAATTTTGTTGCTATATAGTAGTGGACAGTTGATGGATCTGAAGTCTTCTGCAAGACGTGAATTTGAATCCTAGATCTGCCAATGTCCAACCTGAGGCAAGTCACTTAACCTCAGACCCTCAATTTCTTCATCTGCAACCGGACAGAATTTAAGGTAGTCTGGCATAGTGGAAAAAGCACGGCAGTAACCATGAATCCCAAGTTATAATCCTGCCTCTGATGTTTTTTGAGACCTTAGGCAAGTCATTTCATTTGCCTGGGGCTCAGTTTCCTCATCTGCTAAATGAGAGGACCTAACAAGGCCTCTGAGGTACCTTCTAGAACTTGATCTTTACCTCAGTTTCCTCATCTGTAAAAGGAAGAGCTTGGACTTGATGTCCTCTAAGGCATTTTCTAGCTCTAAATCCAAAATGCCAAGATCTTGTAATTTCGTGCAAAGATTGAGGAATTTCTACAGAAAAACTTGCAAGCAAGGAATCAAGTTTTCTAAGAGTATTCATTACCCATGTTCAACTGTGCAATTGCGTTAAGAAGCTAGATTAAGTTGTACAACATAGGCCCTCAAGACCCAGTGCTGTAGTCTGTATATTTGATTTAATTGAACAATTCTCTATGAGCAGGGAGACCACTGCCTCTTTACTACATTGTATTCTTCTCTTTGAAATGGAATATTTATGTCCCCATTAATTGAATAACTGCAATGCGGGCCACAGATGTCTACATTCAAGTCCGGCTTAGAGATAAAACTATAATCAGAGGTAAGTCCTTTGGGGGCCTAGTCATAAGAAAATGGAATGAGATCTTGATGCTATTAAAACAGATAGCTGTGCCATCAAAAATAAAATAAGAAACTAATGTTTCCCTGCTTTTTTTTTTTTAAACTACAGGAAACCTAGCAAGATGTGGATGAACTAAAAACTGTTGAGTGCTCAATGTGGCCTATTATTTTTGATTCATTGTTTTGAATGACTCTATATTGTTGGCAGGGTGCTAAAGGATTCTCAGATTGCACCACAGACTAGTTCTCCATACTCACCCACACACCAACATATACATACGCTACTCCCCCAGGATCATCCTGAAAATGAAATAGCATTCTCAGGAGGTCATCCAGAGAGAAAAACATCTTAAATAAACACTGTAAGCTAAAGCTCAGTGGGATGTGAAGTGGCTAAAGTATTAAAACCCCAAAGTAGACCACTATGAAATTCTAACAGCCTGCAGAAAATACAACACAGATGTCTAAACCTAGTTAATTTAAGCTATAAGGGGGAAAAACTCTCTTGGGGGCAAGAGGAGACAAAATAAAATTCCAACAAACTAGTTTCAGATTATTCACTATTTTGTCACTTTGCATTATAACATCCAGTCACCTGAAAAATAGAGAGTACTTCTCTGTCAGGACTATTTTAAGTTAAATGATGACTGGTCAGGGCTATGACCATACTGGGCATTTAGAGGGCATTGCCCACTTGGGAACACTTGGACCCTACCATATGCCTTCCCACCTCACCTCCTAGTCACTTACAAGATGGGATTTGACCAAATACCTGTTCCAGGTACTTGAGGATTATAAACTCTTCAGTCTGGAGCTGGAAGGGACCTAGGAAATGTTCTAGTTCTCCCTCCCTTATTTGATATAAAAGAGAATTGGATCTTTAAGAGAGTAAATGAATTGCCCAACGTCACCCAGGGAGAAAGTAATATAAGTGGGATTTCAGCCCAGGTCTCCTAATTCCAGAGAGAGTCCTCTTTCCATTGTACCAAACTGGTCAACAACAGACATTTTGCATCCTCCAAATCATCCCTGGAACCTTCCCATATTGAATCAAGGAAGTGGAAAGATGACTTCCATCTAGCATCTTTCTGAAATCTTATATCCCTTCCTAGGGCTGTCAGTTATTGATGATCACCCTTTTATTAATAATAATAATAGATCGTATATAGAAAGTGAATCAAGAATTATTGGCAAAGTAATAATAATAATATATGATGATGAACTGTGAATGACTCAACTATTTTCAGCAAGGCAAGGATCCAGAACCACTCCAAGGGACTTGTGACAAAAATGGATATTCACTGCCAGAGAAGGAACTAATGGAGTTTGAATGCAGAGTGAAGCATACTGTTCTTCACTTTATTTCCTCCATGAATTTTTTTCCCACATAAGAAATATGTGTCTTGTTTCACAACACAAAGAACATGGAAATATGTATTATATGGTAATATCTGTACAGCCTATATCATAGTTCCTCTCTTCTGGGGGAGGAGGGGAGTTAAGAGGAGAGGGAAAAGAATGAGACATTTTTAGACATAGTCAATGTGAGAATTTGTTTCTCTTAGGTAAGTATATTTATGATAACTTATTACATATTTATAACAAATTGTATATTATTATATATTATATTATGTTGTTATATATAAAATAAAAATGTGCTTTCACAAGAAAAAAGAAGTATTGATAAAATGTTTTGTGTACATTGTCTTAACTGATCTTTGCAAAAATTATTTATGATTAGTATTATTATCATCCCCATTTTACAGAGGAGGAAGTTAAGCTTAGCTGAGAGAAGCTAAATAGCATCTAAGAACTAAAATCTAGGTGTTCCCTACTCTAAATCTAATATTCTAGTTTCTTTGAAATACTGCCTTTGAAGGATGACATAACCAATTAGTCAACACACATTTATTACTCATTTACTTTTTGATAGGCCCTGTGATAAACCCTGGATTAGGAATTAAGACTATCAACTGACTGCCCTGATACTGATTGACAGTCTCCTCAACCAGAGTATGTGCAGAATAATGATTTCTAGGTCTCCATTACTCTAAATTCTTTCTTTCAATTTTGTGTGAGACTAACAAGAGTGCCAAACTAGAAGCAATAGGCAAGAGTTGCAAAGCAGCACATTTCAGCTTTTATGGCAAGAAAAACACTCTAACACAGTGATTCCCAAAGTGGGCACCACCACCCCCTGGTGGGTGCTGCAGCGATCCAGGGACGCAGTGATGGCCACAGGTGCATTTATCTTTCCTATTAATTGTTGTTAAAATTTTAAAAATTAATTTCCAGGTGGCTAAGTAATATTTTTTCTGGAAAGGGGGCAGTAGGCCAAAAAAGTTTGGGAACCACTGCTCTAACACTTAGAGCTATTGCAAAGTGGAGTGAGATGTCTCAGGGGCCATCGAGTCTCGCACTTCTAGAGGTCCTCATGCCTCTAGAAGTTATCAGGTATATTGTGCTGGTCATTGGAAGGAAAATTGTAATTTGGATTTCATAACCATCAAGATCCCTTTTAGCCATGAAATTTTGAAAAGGTGACTTTGATTTTTTGTTTGTTTTGTTTTTCAGATTGACCCTATGATTTTATTGGAATAAGGAACATCTGGTGAAGAAATCACTGCTATCAGATCAAGTTGGGTCATGCTCTGCAATTTAGAAGTACCGAGTCTTGAATGGGATACTGAGATGTACTGAGATGTACTGAGATGAGCACAGCCACCAGTGAGGGCAGAAATCATTACATACTGGGAACTCACCTTTCTCATCACCACCAACAATGACTGCTGACCAACTTCCAACAGGCAAAATGGTAGCACCTTTCAGATGACTAGTTGTCCTTCCAGTCTAGCCCTAATGACCATCATCTGGAGAAGTAACTCCTAAAGAATGGGCTAGCTAGCCAGTTATACTAAATGCCAACCAACTGCTATAGACAAGTCAGCTAGGTAAGCCAGCTTGACTGAAAAAGAGAGAGACATCAACAGAGACAGAGATAGAGCTGCACGTGCCAACAAAGTCATGCCACAACCACCATTTAAACCTCATTTCCCCTTGGATCTTGATGGAGAAAATCCAACCACCTGAACCCAAGAAATTTTGGAATAGCAATGCTTTTAGTTCAGTGCCCTCAGCAATCATCCTGGAAAGCACCCCATGAGGAGTTGCACCCTGGCAACTGCTCCAGCAAGTTCTACAACCGCAGCCATTGAAGATCCAAAAAAGAAAGTTCTTGCCACCAAAGTTCTGGCAGTGTCAAATAGTCCAAGACCCGAGACTGGGATCATTTTATCAGTGGAAAGGACATTAAAGAAGAAACTTTGCAATTCACTTTGCTGCTGTACTCTAGAGACTCTAATTTGCAGCTGAAACTTTCCATGTGTTGTCTCTTTCATTAGCACATGAGCTCCCTGAGGACCTGGAATGTCTTACTTTTTTATTTGTATCTTCTACCTTAGTACAATGCTTTGCAGATAGTAAGTGCTTACTAAGTCCATTATTCATTCATTCAAGTGACTTGCCCAAGGTCATACAGGTAGGATGTTTATAGGATAGGCACGAACCTTGGTCTTCTTGACTCTGAGACTGGCCCTCTATCCAGTAAACCACACTGCCTTTCATGAAGGTTTTTGCATAGTGAAAGCTGAAGAGTATTTGTGATGTATTCCTAGGTTGTATTTAGAAGGATTATAGCACTAGAATTAAAGTGAACCTGCATTTACATCCCACTCATTTGTATACAAAAGTGCTGAAAAGCACTCTAATTATGTTTCATTTCACCTGCTGGTTCTGACTAGAGAAGCATTTCATACAGCCAGTAGAGAGTCCTCTTCCTTGGGCAATTTATCTCCCTTGGGGATGCTTTGTTTCAGACCATTCAAGATAAGAATCCAGAAGACAGACCAGAGAGAACCTACTTATGATGGATTTGGGATGCTTACAGCCTGCCCACAAATCAATGGACATCTTTAAAGACCCCTCATGGATTCATCTCAGAGGCTGGCAGCTGGTAGGCTACAAGGGATGCTCTGGTTGAGCACTCCTTGAGATGGCTGCTTGCCTATAACTGCACAAACAACATGCTTAGAATGTTTTTCCTTTCTGCTCTATGTTCCCATAAAACGTGCTTCACATAGAAAGATTCCATAGACTCATTTACAAAAGTATTATCACTTTATTGAAGCCTTAGAGCCAAGCTTCCCATTTTAGCATCTCTCACTACTTATTAAACCAAAATCCATGTGAGAAGATGTTTTGTGAACCTGGAGAAATAGGATTTCTTCCTTACCAAGATTTGACTGATTCTCAATATTAGGTCATGTTTCTTACTTATGTTGACCAATGCAGAGCTCTCAAGGTGGGCTGATAGAAATATCCATCTTCCTTAAAGGACAATTTCCTTGCAGAAACACTAAAATATAACATGGGAGTTGACACTGTAATTTTAAACACTTGTCATTGCACAGAGGGATTGTTGGAATTTGTATTAGTGGGATCAGAGCCATAACCATGACAGGACAAATGAGGATTTGCTTTAGGGTGCTGAATTCAGATGGGTACTGTCAGTACTTGCAGTCCTTTGGCAGCAAAAAAAAAAACAAAAGAGTTTGGTATCTAGTTAGCAAGAAAAAATTGTTTAGATAGGGAGCTACTATATGGTAGACTAGGATGAGTTTCTTCACTGCTCTGCCCTTGTCCTCCCTTCTTTCCTCATCCCCATCCCTTACTCCACAAGGTATCCCAGAATCTCTGTCTCTCCTTCATAGGGAAATAAAGACACTGCTGAGACTTGTGCTTCTTGCCCCAATGGCAAAGCTTCCTAGTTGTGGTCCTAATAGAACATAGAACCCTGCAGTTTCTTGCTGTCTCTATATGAGTTTTGTTATTTTGAAGAATACTATGTTGAATTTAGAATATATGCCTAAAATAGGAGAGTCCTGAAATTTGTGGCTCAGATTTCTAATACCCTCTTATTTTCCAAAGGACTTGGGAGCAGTAAGTATATCTGTGCCTCAGACTCACTGGTTTTATGCCACCAAAGGAAGCCTAAATGGCCAAGCTATCAAATGAAAATGACAGCATTAGGACATCACAAATATCCAGAATGTTTGGAAAATTAAGCAATATGATTAAATTTAAGGTCTGGTCTACTTATTTAAAATTAAATTTGAACTACCATTTGTATCCCACACACAAATACATATATACACACATGCATATACATACTTTGTTAACTTTCAAAGACACAGAAGGCAATTGCCTTGCCTTTGCAGATTTGCATCTTCTGCACTGCCTGGTTTCAACTCCATGGAACAAGATGCCCTTCCCAGGATAGGTTCATCACCTCTAAAGTCACCTACTCAGGCTTTGATTGACTCCAACTCCCTAGCCTCCTCTCCCCTCTAATTGGAGTGCTGGAGAGGAGAGTACCAAACTCCTCCTAATGCCTTCATTTATAGAGGGTGGAAATTGGATTTTCAGGTCACTCTACTTTTCAGCTGATGCCCTGCATAGTTTCAACTTCATAGAACAAGATGCCTCTGTTCCAGGAACACCCTGGTTTCTCTTCCTCTCCACTTTCCTGCTTCCTCTTGTGTATTTGTTTCCTCTTTAGAATGTAAATTTCTTAAAGGCAAGAACTTTTATAATTTACTTCTTTTTCTTTTATTATTATTATTATATCTATTATTCTCTTTTATTCATTGTATCCCTGTTGTATGGCATAATCCCTGGCATGACGCAGGTGCTTAATAAATGTTTACTGTATTAGAATTTAATACTCAGTACTAAAACTATAAGGAACATAGTTCAGCATTTTTAAAAATTCAATAAATATTTATTAAACACCTCTGATGTGCAAGGGTTCTAGGTTCTGCAATACAAAGACAGATCTTACAGAAAAACAAGAGGAATTTATAACTTAATGAAAAGAAAGATAGATTTCTAAGTTAAGGTATAAGATCAAGTAAGATAAATGCAAAGTCTAGGCAGTGATATGAGAAATTTGAGGATGTATACAAGAGTTTAGACTAAGGATGGAAGAGGTTGGTCAATAAAGGCTTCATAGAAAAAGTGGCACGTAAGGTAGTCCTGGAAGAGTGGCATTTCAATAGACAGAGACTGGGGTAAAGAAGGAGAGAAATCTGTCCAAAGAAAAGAATGAAGGGAAATCAAAAGAGGAAAAAACAAGATAAAAACAGAAAATGGATAGAAGTTCTTTATGAATGCAATGTAGAGTTCATATGGGCAGAGTAGGGGTAGCAGGAAAAGTAGGATATGAATTAGGGCTAGAAGAGAACTTATTGGTCATTAATTCTAATGGGCTCTGTGACTTGTCCAATCTCATTCACACTGATATTGGTAGAGAGCCAGAATTTGACTTTCGATTCACTGACTCTTAAGACTCAACTAAGACTATTGTAAAAACCACCTAACTAGGCTTCTTGCCTCCAGTCTTTCTCCCTCTCCAACCTTCATCCTGATGCCTAAATATCCTTATGTACCATTCTGGTCTTATCACTTCTCTCCTAAAGCATTTCAGTAGTTCACTATTGCCTGGTGAATGAATTTCTCAGCCTCCAAGGTTCTCCACCATCGAACTCGAACACAGAGGTTCTGAATTTGGAGTCAGTGAACCTAGAGTCAAATTTGATTCATTTTCTTTTTTACTTGATGTAAAAAACCTTCTCTCTCTTTTTTCCTTTCTTTTCTCTTTTCTGTTCTCAGTCAGTAAGCAAAAAATTTGGAGAAATAAAAAAAAATGGATGTAGATTTCCAATAATATCTGTCTCCAGGGAAAAGGTCACTGAGCTCATGAGCAAGAAACAAACTGCCTTATAAAGCTAGTCATTAAACTCAGTTTACTTAGTCCAACTGCACTATTTATGACAAGTCACTAAAATGTCACCCAACTCCGCTGTGGAATGAGTCATTCTGTTTTACGGGGAAGCTTTCCCTCAGAGCGCTTGGCGGGTAATGTAGGCAGGACAAACAATCACTTTATTTCCTCCAAACCTGAGGCATTTATGGAAACCCTGGATCATGCAAATTGCAGGTTCCTGGGAAATATTTTTAAGGAACTCTTCATGGTTCTGATTTTTAAACATTTCTCAAGAAAGATAATGGGAAGAAAGCATCATGCGCACTCTCTGAACAATTACTAGAGGGTTTATTGGATAATGGTAGTGTTGAGTTAATGAGCCACAAGACCTCCCATGGAAACCAGACAAAATGACTTAACCTGATGCATTCTCAGCACAGTTGGAAAAAAAAAAAACCACCTCTGCAATAAACATCAATAATAATGTCTAAGGGAAAGAACAGCAATTCCAAGTAATAAATTCTGAAGACATTTGCAAAAGTCAAATGCCCTTGTCTAATGGGCTGCTATCGCCTCTCCCTGGAAGGCTTAACCCTTTGGCCACAGGTGAATATTTCATTCTCCGCATTTGTTTTGGCCATTAAAAGGACAAAAAATGTCAACATTTGGAGCTTGTGTGAATCATGTCATTTGAAATTCTAAATCAGGAAAATTCCCCCATCTGAAAATGGCTTGAGTGTAAGACAGGCAGCCATCTGCTCCAGTTAATAAAGAAAGCTAACCATTGTGTTTCCATTTCCAGAAAATGAGTAACCTCGACTTTGATGGCATAACTTTAATTTGAACACTTACTGCTGGGACTCGATCAGTTAACCTGATGTTGCCACGGATTCGAGCCAGTCATTCCATTGGCAGATCAGGAAGACACGCTGAGTTTCGGCTGAAGTGAAAGATGGGGTTTTTATGTCACCAGGGAACTCATTATAAGGACAAACATCTCACAGCTAAAGTTACTGCTTTAATTAGAGACAGAAAAACCCAATTTACAGGGGGAAAATAAGTTGGGGGAAGGGCAAATAACATGATGACATCGAGCTTTTTTGTCCAGCCGCTCATAAATAAGTCTAATTATTCAAACAACGGAATGTTTGTGGGGGTGACAGACAGCATGAAGTAGGGCAAAGTATTGCAGCAAACTGCTAACAAGGGCTGAGACAGCTGGAGTCCTGTCATCAGGAGGTGAAGAGGAAAAATTCCTATGCTGACTCAATCTTACAGTTTTCCTGAAAATTAAAAAAAAAAAAATTCTATGTCTTCTTCCCCCAAACTTAAAGTAGACACTTCTTAGGAATGAAATCGCCATAGTAAGGATATGTGCTGATTTGAATTGTTCTAAGGTCTAAGAGAATGACAAATTCCCTTTCAGTTCACTGCTTAATTTATTCTTCTAAAAAAAAAAACATTTTCTACTTTCTCCTTCCCAATTCCTTTGATTCATAATGTTGGTCATCCATGATAATAACAACTAATATTCATTTAGAACTTTAAGGTTTGAAAGGTACTTTTACATAGGTTATCTCATTTGGGTCTCACAATAATCACCCCTGAGAGATTGCTGATATTGTCCCCTTTTTTATAAATGGGGTCTAACTAATGCTGAAAGACTTGCCCTTACAGCTAGCGATTGTCTAAGGTGGGATTTGAACTTAGATCTTCCCAACTCCAGATCCTATATTCTAACAAATTGTGCCATCTTGCTGTTGTGCAGTCTGACTACATGATTAAAACCCATCTATGGCTTAGCAGTCAAGTCCTAGAGAGCTTCCTGAAAGACATGAAGGTAAAACTTGTCCTAGTTTTAGAGGTGGGTTTTGAATCCAGGTCTTCTTGACTCCATGCTACTTCTGTGGGTGTGAAAATACATATTCACATTAATGCAAATACATTAGAAGACATATTCACTATGATAATGGTACCACAAGTATTTCCATTGTCCTCTTTCTTCCCTTTCTCTTGCAGAGGCATTTATTAGTCAAAGTCCCCAACATTACCCTGCTCTCCTTTTAAGATTCCTAAATTTAATCACATATAGATACTCTGGAAAAATAAATGTAAAAAAAAAAAATGACTAGAAAAAAAGATTTTTAATGAGAGGTAGAAAATATTTTTATCAGAAATCACATAATATGAAGGGGAAGGAACCTTCAGACGTCATCTAATCCAATCTCTTTAGGTCACAGCTAAAAAAACTTAGGGCTCAAAGAGGTTAACTAACCAGACTAAGGTTCTAAAGTTCTAAAGGTTCTAAGGTTCTAAAGTAACAATACAACTGATACTCAGTCACACGGCTCCTAATTCCAATTCCAGTACTTTTTCCATGATATATTACTATTAGTCTACATGGTAACATATGGGGGTTTTTTGAGCTTTAGACTTTATAAGAGGCTATTCTTCTCTCAGAGACAAACCTTAAATCTGACAGCTAGGGACTCTGCTGCTGTGTGCTGGTGATATATTAGTACTGCAGTCCAAACCTTAAGGCAGATTAAATTGTTTTAAGATTCAGGTGGACCTTTGCCCAACCCCTCTTAGAGTTTTGTAATCGCAAGTTTTCTAGCTTTTTATATGAAAAAAAAATTAAATAGCTTAAAATTATTACTGAGGGCAGCTAATGGTGCTATAAATAGTGTCAGGCCTGGAATCAAGAAGATGCCTTTTCCTGAGTTCAAATCTGGCATAGCTGTGTGGGACCCTGGGCAGGTCACTTAACCCTATTTGTCTCAATTCCTCATTTGTTGGGTTTTTTATTTTTATTTTTATTTTTATTCTTTTTCTGAGTAATACATATATTATCATGCAAAAATATTTCCATATTGTTCATCTTTGTAAGTAAACAATCTTATGAAACCAAAACCCAAAAACATAAACCCAAACAAACAAGTGAAAAATTGTATGCTTTGATCTATATTCTGACTCCAACAGTTCTTTCTCTGGAAGGGGATAACATTCTTTGTCCTAACTCCCTCAGAATTGTCTGGGATCGTTGTACTGCTGATAGTAGCTAAGTCTATCACAGTTGATCATCATACAGTATTGCTGGTACTGTGTATAATATTTTCTTGGTTCTGCTTTTTTCACTCTGCATCAGTTCATGTAGGTTTTTCCAGCTCTTTCTGAAATTATCCTGTTCATCATTCCCAACAATATAATAGTTGTCCATCATTCCATCATATACCACAATTTGTCCAGCCATTCCTCAGTTGATGGAATTTTTTCAATTCTTTGCCACCACAAAAGAGCAGCTACAAATATTTTTGTACAAGAAGGTCCTTTCCCATTAAAAAAAAAATTTCTTTGGGATACAGACCTAGTTGCAGTTTCATAGCCCTTTGGGGATAATTCAAATTGCTCTCCAGAATGGTTGGATCAGATCATAGCTTAACCAGCAATGCAAGTGTCCCAATTTTACCTCATCACCCCCTCCAATACTTATCATTCTTCTTTACTTTCATACCGGTCAATTTGATAGGTGTGAGGTGATACTTCAGAGTTGTTTTTATTTGCATTTTTTCTTATCAAGAGGGAATTAGAACATTTTTTCATCTGTTTATTGATAGCTTTGATTTTTTTCACCTGAAAACTGCTTATTCAAATCCTTTGACCATTTGTCAATTGAAGAATTACTTGGTTTCTTATAAATTTCACTTAGTTCTTTATACAGATGATAAATTAGACCTTTATCAGAGAAATTTGTCATAAAAAGATTTTCACAAGTTTGTTGTTCCCCTTCTAATTGCATTGGTTTTGTTTGTACCAAACCTTTTTAATTTAATATAATCAAAATTGTTCATTTTATAGCTTATAATGTTTTCTATCTCTTGTTTGGTCATAAATTCTTTTTTATTCATTTTCCATAGATCTGACAGGAAAAGAAACCATTGTATGTTCCTCTAATTTACTTATAATATCACCTTTTATGTCTAAATCATATACCAACTTTGACCTTATCTTGGTTTAGGGTGTCAAATATTGATCCATGCCTAATTTTTGCCATACTGTTTTCTAATTTTCCCAGGTTTTTGTCAAAGAGTGAGTTCTCATCCCAAAAGCTAGGATCTTTAAGTTTATTAAATATTAGATTGCTGAAGTCATTTACCCCTAATCTATTTGATTGATCCACCCTTTTATTTCTTAACTAGTACCAGATTGTTTTGATGATCACTGTTTTACAGTACAGTTTAAGATCTGGTACTGCTAGGCCACAATCCTTCAAATTTAGTTTTGTTAATTCCCTTGATATTCTTTTGTTCTTACAGATGAATTTTATCATTTTTTTCTAGTTCAGTAAAATAGTTTTTTGGCAGTTTGATCAGTATGACACTAAATAAATAAATAAATTTAGTAGGATTGTCATTTTTATTATATCAGCTCAGATTAACCATGAGCAATTAATGTTTTTCCAATTGTTTAGATCTAATTTTATTTGTGTGAAAAGTGTTTTGTAATTGTGTTCATATAATTTCTGTGTTTGCCTTGGCAAATAGATTCCCAAGTGTTTTATATTGTTTAAAGTGATGTTAAATGGAATTTCTCTTTCTAACTCTTTTTACTAGTCTTTGTTGGAAATATATAGAAATGCTGATGGTTTATGTGGGTTTATTTTGTATTCTTCAACTTTACTAAAGTTATTATTTCAATATTTTTTTTTAAACCCTTGTACTTCGGTGTATTGTCTCATAGGTGGAAGATTGGTAAGGGTGGGCAATGGGGGTCAAGTGACTTGCCCAGGGTCACACAGCTAGGAAGTGGCTGAGGCCAGGTTTGAACCTAGGACCTCCTGTCTCTAGGCCTGACTCTCACTCCACTGAACTACCCAGCTGCCCCTATTTCAATTATTTTTTAATGATTTTCTATGATTTTCTAAGTATACCATCATATCCACAAAGAGTGATAATTTAAATTCCTCATTGCCTACTTTAACTCCGATTTCTTTTTCTTCTTTTATTGCTAAAGATAAGATTTCTAGTATGATATAAAATAATAGTAGTGATAATCTGCATCCTTGTTTCACTCCTGATTTTATTGGGAAGGCTTCTAACTTATCCCCATTGTAGATGATACTTGCTGATGGTTTTAGATAGATACTACTTATTAGTTTAAGGAAAGGCTCTTTTATTTCTTTACTTCCTAGCATTTTTTTTTAAAATAGGCTTGCCCAGGGTCACACAGCTGGGAAGTGTCTGAGGCCAGATTTGAACCTAGGACCTCCTGTCTCTAGGCCTGGCTCTCAATCCACTGCCCAGCTGCCCCCTCTAGCATTTTTAATAGGAATTGGTGATGTATTTTGTCAAAGGCTTTTTCTGCATTTATTGATGTAATCATGTGATTTCTATTAGTTTGGTTATTTATATGGTCAATTATACTGATAGTTTTCCTAATATTAAGCCATCCTTGCATTCTTGGTATAAATCCTACCCAGTCATAGTGAATAATCTTTATGATATATTGTGATTGTCTCTTTGCTAGTATTTTAAGATTTTTGATTCAATATTAATTAAGGAAATTGGTCTATATTTTTCTTTCTCTGTTTTTGGTCTTCCTGGCTTAAGTATTAGCATCATATTTGTGTCATAAAAAGAATTTGGTAGGATTCTTTCTTTTCTTGTTTTGCCAAATAGTTTGTATAGTATTGGGATGAATTGTTCCTTAAATGTTTGTTAGAATTTACTTTTGAATCTATCTGACCCTGGAGATTTTTTCTTTGATGACTTGTTCAAATTCTTTTTCTGAGATAGGATTAAGTATTCCATTTCCTCATTTGTTAATCTGAAAAATTCAGCTATTTTATTTAGTTGTCACATTTATTGTTGTGTAGTTGGGCAAAATAGCTCCTAGTGATTACTTTAATTCCCTCTTCATAGGAGGTGCATTCGTGTTTTTCATTTTTGATATGGATAATTTCATTCTTTTCTTTCCTTTTTTTTTTATCAAATTAACCAATGCTCTATCTATATTATTTTTTCTTAGAACCAACTCCTTGTTTTATTTATTAGTTCAATAGTTCTTTTACTTTCAATTTTATTAATTTCTCCTTTGATTTTTAGGTTTTCTAATTTAGTTTTTAATTGAGGATTTTTAATTTGTTCTTTTGCTAGTTTTTTTAGTTACTTGCCCAAATCATTGATCTGCTTTTTCTCTATCTACCTGGGAGAATCAAGAAAAACTTAATGGTAGAGTTGGTAACTGAAGTGGACCTCCAAAGGGAGGATTTCAATAGGCAGAGATGACCAAGAGTTCAGTTGAAAATTGCTAAAAGTTAACCTTATACTCTACTTTTCTGTTGCTTCTCTTACCATCAAGAATTTCAATCAATGGATAAACAAGTTCTTATTAAGTATTTACTCTTTTCCAGGCACTATGGTAGGCTCTGGAGATATAAGGGGGAAAAAAGGAAATCATTCCTACTCACAATGACTTTTCAGTCCAGCTAAATGTATATTATACCAAGGTGTTTGCCCAAAGTCACACCTTTAATAATAACGGTAAAGAGCCAAGATTTAAAGCCACATCCTCTGACTTCAAAACCAGTCTTCTCTCTCCACTACCCTTAATGTTACTTTGGTTCAAGAAGCTTTCCAAAAGTTATCATAGAGGTTTACCAGAGTAAAACTGGTGCTCAAAGACTGCTTCATATAGTCATTCTCATGTCCATTTTATGAAAATACTTATATTCCTTCATGGAACATAGCTTTTGTTTTTGCTTTTTAAAAGCATCTAAATGGGATTTCTTGACGGATATTTACAAAGATTTCATTAAAAGATTATATACCTATTGGTTGGTGCCAAGGATGATTGAAAAACCTGTTATTTCCATGACAGGATAAAAAAATTATAGCAAAGAACTAACTTTTTTTCTACTTTACAAAAAAATTCTTTGTTATAAGAGTGGGCTCCTTGGGTAGAAGAGAAAGAAGAAATAGTAATAATAATAATAATAGCCAGCATTTATAATAGTTAGGGCTTAAATAGCTCTTTAAGCTTTGCAAAGTACCTTATTAATTCATCTTATCCTCATAACAATCCTGAGAGCTAGATGTTATTATTATTCCCATTTTACAGATGAGGAAACTGAGCCAGACAGAATTAAAGTGACTTTTCCAGAGTCACATAGCTAGTGTCTGTGGCTAGATTTGAACAATGATCTTCCTGACTTCAGGCCCGTCATTATATCTTGTATCACCTTGCTCTTGTCTTGTATCACCTTGTATGATGTCTTTTATCACCTTGCTCATTATATTCTGAAGTGGTGTTTATAGAAAAACAAAAAATAACAGTAAAAACATAAATGAAAACATTATAGCAAAATAATGAAGTAGACAAAGGCTATTTGGGACAGGGTTTTTTGGTTTGTTTATTTGTTTTTAAAAATTCTCCTCATCCCCTTTATGTACACTTGTCCACTCCCTGGCCTTTTGAGTCTCTCTTCACAGTATTCCCAACCATGACCTCCTGGGCAGGGTCTAAGCCTCTTTTTTTTTTCTCTTCTCCTTTTTCTTCAATAAAAAAAAATGCACTTAATCCTCAGTGCCCTGCTAAGCAAATAATAGATCACTAATGCTTTGCCCTTTACAGGGCACATTCATGCATTTTAACAGAAGCTTTTAATGTCTTGACACAAAGGAATTACTAAGTGATGAAAATCTCAGGTATCTTGGCAGAGAGGAATAGAGTGAATGTTTGCAGACAAGGAGACTTTTTTGGGGTCCCTTATATCATTTCCTAAATGTAGCTGCCTAGTCTGTCTACATCCCAGAGTTCACAATAATCCTCTCATTCATTCATTCATTCATTCATTCATTCATTCATCCATTCATTCAACATTTATTAAGGACCTGCTATGTGAATGTGTGAACATATTGACATGCCTTTTACATATCTATAATCTAAGACATTATTTAACTTCCTGGTCCTTGGTTTTCTCATCTGTGAAATGAGATCATGCTAAATCATCTCTAAAGGTCCTCAAATATGAGAGCTGGAAGGGACCACAGTGGCCATGTAATTCAACTATCTCATTCTATATACCAGGAGACCAGTTCAGAGAAATAAAGTGAGTCACTCTAAGTCACTCAGATAGCAAATGACACCCAAGTCCTCTGACTAGATGCATTGTGTTCTTCCAACTTAAAAAAGTAGCAAATGAATGAGCCAGAAAGAATCCCACACTATTCTCCAGCATATTAGTAATAAAACTAACTTCCTTTCAGCAATTGGAAAGAAACTTTCTTCCATCTATATTGAGTGAACTCTTGTAGGAAAAGAAGGGGGAAGGGGACAGGAATGTGCTTGGTTCTGAGATCCACTTTTCTCACAAATACTATTTTGAGAGAACAGCTTTCACTCCAAGATTCTCTACTATCCTTATCTTTTTTCTTTTTTTTAACTTCCCTTCAAGGATTTATGGTACAGGGCAAGAGCTCAGCACTTTTATCCTCAATAATTCAGGTAGGTGATTGAAATTTATTTTCTTTAGCTTAACACGAGAATATCTGATCGGAGGGTTACATCAGCAAGAAGGAAGGAAAAATGGTGACAGCTTCTGGAGCATTAAAACCAAAGCCTGCAGGTGTGGAGGATGTAGTTTCAGTTTGGGATTTCACATAGCAGCAAAATTTTCATGCCAAACCAATGCCTGGAAAAGCTGAAATAGAGTTGTCCTAAATTTAGGAACCAAGATTTGAATACAAAAGGCCTGTTTAGATTAAAAAGAGATCATAATATGCTTCTAAATATAATGCAAGAGTGGATAGAGCACAGACTTGCAGCTAGCAAGACCTCTGTCCCAAATCAGCTGGAAACATTTCATAGCTGTGTGACCCTGGGCAACTCATTTAACCTCTTTCTGCCTCAGATCTCGTATCTGTAAAATGGAGATAATAATCGTACCTACCTCGCAGTTGGTGCTAAGAATCAAATGAGGTATTTATGTGGGAGAGAAGTCAAGCAAGAAAGATAAGAAGATTGAATAGAATTCAATACAGTTATTAAGTAACTACAATATACAAGTTTCTCTCCTAGGTTCCAGGTGTACTATGGGAAAAGCCCACACACATCTTTGCCTTCAAGCAACTTAGAGTTCAGCAGGATGCTGAGATATAGACACTAATATAAATAAGGATGAGAAAATGCCTGGGAGAGAGGTCAAAGAGGCATGAGATTTGGGGAAAGAAGAAAGGCTCTTCCTCTACCTGGGAGAGTCAGAGAGGAGCTGGGAACAGACATGGAGCTTCAAGGAGAGGATTTCGACAAATAGAGATGACAAGGAAGCCCAGATGGGTATTGCTAAAAGCCAACCTCCCACCCTACATTTTTGTTTCCTCTCTTCCCATCCAGTATTTCAATCAATCATCACTCAATCACCAAGAGTAGTATAGTTGAAAGGGTGATCGATCTGAAGTCAAAGGGCTGAATGAATATCCCAGCTCTCTCACTAATGACCAGTGTAACTTTGGGCAAATTACTTAACCTCCTTTTCCTCAACTGTAAAATGAAGAGGTGATATTGGAGATAAGCTCTAAGCTTCCCTTCCACCTCTAAATCGATGATCCTATAAACTCAAAGTACTCTTTGGGAGGAGGAGAGATTACATTGTGGCTGAAGGAACAGAGCTTCTAAAGGCAATCACCCTGGGAATTCTCTGAGAATCCCTGTTGTTTAGCTTTAAGTCTCAGAGAAAATCTCCATACTAATTCTAGAATTCTGACAGAGGGTCTTAAAGAAGTGATGCCTTTACCTACTGCAGAATCTGCTTTAGCAGTTACATATCAGCTACATTCTGCCCTCCCACCATATTTCTAAGCTCATTTATGGATGTAGAATTATAAAAGACCTTAGAAACCAACAATTCTTAAGGACTTAAGAACTCTGGTCAATGCAATAACCAACTGTGACTCCAGAGAACTAATCAAAAATACCTTATGAAGAGATGATACATTTTTTGATATGTCCAACATGGAAATTTATGACACTAGGGTTCTTTTTTCTATTTTCTTATTTTCCCTCCTTTCCTTCATTTCTTTCTTTCTTTTTCATTTGTTAAGTATTCAGTGCCTCAATATCTTTCATTTCAAGTCAACATCCACTGAGCTAGAACAAAACTTATATGACAAAAGTCCTATAATTTGTATGGGCATAGAAAACTGCCACTGAAGAAACTACCTTTACCAATGCAGATCTCCCCAACTTCTACCATGGTCTTTGATGGTTGCCTGATGTACCAGGAGATTAGACTTGCCTAGGCTATCATAGTCACTATGTTCTAAACTCCAAGGCTGGCTTTGTATCCATTATAGTAACCCATCTCTCTCAATCATAAATGTGTTATTATTATATGTAATATATTATTATTATAAATTTATTCTTAATCTAGTTATTCTTCATAGGTCCATATTTCCATATGGAACTATCTAGTTCTTAGCACCCTCTGCCCCCTTTTCTATCATTTTCCCACTATCTCCGAGTGGCCAGCCTGCTAAATCTGAGTCTCTCCATATTTAGCTTGGGTGGTTGGTCACTCAAAAGCAAACTTAACCTGTTGCTGGAATCACACTCAATGGTCTCTCCAGTATGGTAGAACCTTTAAGAATTGTGGTTGAGGGCGACCACACCAATGCAACTATCAATAATATGGAAATAAGTCTTAATTGATGACACATGTTAAAACCATTGGAAATGTGTGTTGGCTATGGGGGGGGTTAAGGGGGGATGAAGGGGAAAGTAAAAACGTGAATCATGTAACCATGGATAATATTTCTAAAAAATAAAATATTTAAATTTAAAAAAAAAAAAGAATTGTGTTTGAGGGGCATAGCATTCAAGGACCCAAGGTTCTTCATTCAAGAACTCCATTTGTGGAAGTAAAATTGAATAAGCTCACTTAAATGCCATTCAGTTTATTCTTTCCTTCAAAACATCTAGTTGAGTTATAAAATCTTTTTATTCCATATTTTCTTAGTTAAAAAGCAGCATGCTACAATGAAAAGAACACTAATTTTGAAATCAAAGAACTTTTAATATTGGTTCTCAATACCCCTTTCCTAAACTCAATTTCTTCATCTATAAAATAAAGGGTTAGACTAGAGAAAGTCTGAGATAGCTTCCAGCTGCTCCTGAAACTAGCATTATCACCACCCAAACTTATATTTTTAAATAGGTCTGAGCCAAGGTGATTAGAAAAAAATAGGCATATAGCTGTCAACATTTTAAATAAGTGAGTGAATAGCTGGCATTCATATAGCACTAAAGTTTTCAAAGAAATATGTACATGTGTATATATTTCAAAAAATGTGCATATGTATCCATACATAAACAAATACACACACACACACACACACATATATATGTATATAAAATGACCAAATTTGATTCTCACATCTAAAGTATGAGGTTGGTAATTCAATTATTATGATTTTTATCATTTAAATTTCTTTAATTAACATTAACTTATTTTCTGCCCCTCCCACTATCACTGAAAGAAAAAGGAGAGAAGGAAAGAAAGAAAGAAAGAAAGAAAGAAAGAAAGAAAGAAAGAAAGAAAGAAAGAAAGAAAGAAAGAAAGAAAGAAAGAAAGAAAGAAAGAAAG
>NC_058135.1:96663818-96672966 GCF_016433145.1 Gracilinanus agilis
GGAAGGAAGGAAGGAAGGAAGGAAGGAAGGAAGGAAGGAAGGAAGGAAGGAAGGAAGGAAGGAAGGAAGGAAGGAAGGAAGAAACTGTAATAGGAGGGTAATGTGGCTGATAACAGGGGAGCTGGTGGTACAAGTAGGTCACCTGGCCAGGGAGCCTGTAACTACTGTAGCTGGTAATTTGAGACTGCCAAGGATGTGTAGCCTGAGCTGTGATGCCCAGTCAGTTTCCCTGCTCCTTTAAGGTAGAGAGTGAGGAGCCCCTCCCTGCTGGGGTGAAAGCAATACTCAACAGGAAGTGAAGCTCACACACTTCCTGAACAAAATGGATGCTTGCCCAGTACTTCCTTTGGCGTCAAGTGGTTGCTATTCTCCCCTCTCCTTCAGCCCCTTAGCCCAGGATGATGTTATAAATAACTACAGAAGCTCACAGTTTCAGGCTAAGGGTTTATTTAAACACAGAAGGGAAAACTAAGGAAAGAGGGTTTAGGGTCTGGAGAAGCTGTTGCTAAGGGTGACTGGTCAGTGTTGGCAATGGACCTAGAAGGTAAGATCAGGCTGAGGGAACTAGCCCCTCAGCCAGAGGTGATTTTCATTGCCTTAATGTTATGTGATCCACCAGCTAGACAGATGAAGTTGATGAATTGGTTTAGGGGTGTCCCTGTTGCTAGGCTGACCTAATCTAATTTCCTGCCCATGTTCTACCTCCCTCTATCCCTCCTGGGTCCCCAAGGGAAGTCAAGGGGTAGCTGGGTGTCTGGATGAGGTCAAGGAAATCAGAACCCCCAGGTTGGTTCTGCAGGGGTATTTATAGTCCCAGCTCAAACTGTCAGGTCTAGGGACTGGCACCTGCTGGCCCAAAGTTTCATTCTCCTAACTTACAAGATTGCCTAGGGTAATTTTGCAAATGCAAGAGATCTTGCATAAAAACTGCATTATGCTACCAATTGTTTCTAGGATAAATACAAAACTCTGTGTTTAGAATTCAAAAGTCTTCATAATATAGAGACCCTCCTTCATTTTTACAGATTTTATAATCCTTGTTCCTCATCAGATACTCTTCAGGCCAGTGATCCTGGCCTCTTTGCTATTAGGGGAATATGATACACCATCTTTTGGCTCTGGACATTTTCACTGAATATGCCCCATGCCTGAAATTCTCTCCCTCCTTTTTTCCATTCCTGATTCATTTCAAGTCCCAATGAAAATAAAATCAGCTACAGCATGCCCTTCCTCAACTCTTCACTCTGGTTCCTTTTCTCTTTGAGCTATTTCTTATTTTATCTTATATGTAGTTCATTCACACCATTTATTTGGTTTTTTTCCACTTTTCCATTAGATTGGGAGCTCCTTGAAGGCAGAATTTAGTATTCCCAGCACATATCCTGGCAAATAGTAGTCATGTAATAAATATGTATTGACTGTNGGAGGGAGGGAAGGAGAGAAAGAAGGAAGGAAGGAAAGAAGGAAGGAAAGAAGGAAGAAATTTTTGTAACAGATATGCATAGGTAAGCAAAACAAATTCTCATGTTGACCAGTATTATTACTTTATAGATGAGAAACTTGTGGACCAGGCCCAGGTTTTGAAGCCAAGTCTATCCTGACTTCAAGGCTGGCATTCTTTCTACTTTATCACATTTTTTCTCCTATAAATAATTGAAATGGTGCTTACCTAACAGACCTTTTTTTATAAGTGTTTTTGAAAGGCCAATTTGCTTTTGCATATTTCATTCATACATGAAAATATGGACTTTATTGCTCTTCTCATAGGCAATAGTAGGATGTGGAACATAAACAGAAAATCAATCATTAATCAATGCATTGTGTATGATTTTTAAAAATGTAATAGTGTGATTTCACAATAAGAATTTAGTCCCAGGCAAAAGTCTGTGTGTTTAACCAAATTAAGAATATAGTCCCAGGATAGTATCTGAATTATAATTAGTGTGTATTGCTATAATAACTTTAAGTGTGCTATATTAATCATGTTATTTACTTACATAGTTTACTTATTTTTATTTGCTTATTTACTTATTATTATTACTTTACTTATTACTTATTATTTACTTATATAAAGAACATAAATGAGTTATTATTTAATAAAAAATGAATGTACTCTGGGCAAAATAGCTCACACAGGAAGTATGGGGTCACTCAGAGGCCACTAAGCTCTAGATGTCACTGGAAATCCTGTACCAGAAACCCCAGCTCTGGATATTGCTCCAGACTCCCTGAGAATTTCTCAAAGCTCCTTAGAGCTCCGGGAATATTTTCAGGGATCTCCTGGAGACTTCTTGCAGGGAGTTGGACAGAAGAAACAGATAGGTAAGTATAAAAGTGAGTTTGTTTTGCAAAGGGTCTGAGGTTTTAAACTGGGAGAAAACCTGCAGACCTCTGGCCATGTAATTTCTTTTTTGCAATAAAGCCAGATGTTTACCCAGAAGGTTCTCCCAGCATCTTATCTTTATAGAAATATTTCTTGTATGTGAAAAGCAGATTAGTCATCATCAGAGACATGGTTAAAAGAGATGGACCAATCTTATAGTAAAATTGAGGGCTAACACGAACAGGCTGAGTTCTAAACTTGTACTCACAAAATAAAAATGGGCAGAAATTAATACGCCTTGAGTGTCTTTGATGGATGCCTTATAAAGGATTGATGGAGAGAGATAAGAACAAGAATCATACTAAATGAGAAGAGATGGAAAGACTGGCATCTGCTCTAGTGAAAGAACTCACACTAAGAAGGTCCTAGATCTGAAGTATTAAAATAAAGATCTCACTAAATCAAATACATTCTAGGCTGTTGAAGCTTCAGAAGAGTTGGTAATTTTTGGAGTAAAATTCTGTACCTGCTAGCTACTTAATAAATACTTGTTGTTGATAAAATTTCTTTATCAGAAATATCTTAACCAGAAGTAGGAATAGCAAGAAGCAATGGCATGTATAAGAAAAAATCATAGATTTGGAGTCCAATTAGACCTCAGAGCTCATCCCATTTGTAGGTGAGAAACTAGAGCCCAGGGAAGAAGGACTTAGCCTAATAAATACCAAAGATGAGATTAGAACTTAGATCTTCTAACTCTGAAATCCTGGTCTTTTTCTACTCTACCACACCTTTTGATACTGAAAGGGACTCCAAGGGCTATCGAATCCAAACTCTTCATCGTACAGCTTAGACTAGAATCAAACTGATAGTAAGTGGTAGAGGTAGAATATGAATTCAAGTCTTCTGGCTTTATTATTGGTCATTAGGCAAAGAGCTCTTATTTAAGGGGAAAACCCAGAAGCAAGATCTATTTCACAACTGGATTTCTTTCTACATTGCCTCTAAAGGGGGGTGATGCTTTTTGTTTTATTTTTTGGGTTGTTTTTTTTTTTATTTTACCATACAAAAATGATCTAGAAAATATGAGTCTTGGAGCCTTGGGACAAAAAAAAATCACAGACATAAGAGGTAAAGAAGTGAGGAAGAGGTGCTCAGCCAAGGAGAGGAACAATATTTTTATGTGTGGATGAAAGGTTAAAATGGTAGACCTATGTGAGGGCAAGACAGGTTCCCAGTCCTAGCAAAAATGTCTATGATAAAGGGTCACTGGCTTCTTCACTTTGGTCAACTTCTACAGCTTATCTTTAAAATGTGATTTTCTTCTCTTTTCCTTTCTACTCATCAGCTTAACTTAAAAGTCTTCCCTGGGGGAAGAGGCTGATGAGAATAATTTGCTCCAATGGCCATGAAAGTGGCAGAAGCAGGTATTGTAGAGTACTTAAGTTTGGTTAAACATTGAAGAAGCCAAATCATTCACTTCATCACCAGTTGTTCTGACTTTTGTCTTGCCACTGGACTTTGATGACAATGAAAGACACAAGCCAATGACTTTGTGCAAATCTGCCACATCTTAAGTCCAATTTAGGCAAGAGTCAGAAGACATCGCCAGTGATGTCATTTTGGTCCCCTTCAAGTATGAGGGACAACAACCAACCAACCTTAAAAGTGTTGAGTCAATTTTACTTTCAATGCCAATTGAGGTGGCTTCATATAATTTTAGAGTTTCCTTTGGATGTTTCAAATACATTTTTGGTGACCCTATGCACTGGTATAGGGGACTCACAATACAGGAACTCCCTCTACCAGTGTCTGCTCTACATTTGTCATAAATTGCTGCTGAGAAGTTAGGTGATTTGCTAGAATCATGTAGCTACATGTAGTCAGAAACAGGAACTGAACCTAGTTTTTCTAACTCACAGGCCAGCTCTCTAGACATCCTTCTGCTTCTCTAAGTTAAAGTAGCAATCAGTTGATCAATAATCATTGTTGATGCATGATGGCATAAGATACTACTCTTTTTAAAGAATCTGGCATTCTTCAAAACAGGTAATACAAAGAACAAAGAGGGTATCATAATCTTGGAGTTAAGGAAATGGCATCTAATGGGGGAAGATGAGGAAAGATGTAGGAAGGAGGGGTCCAAGAATTTGAAAACAAATTCCAAAAACTATACAATTCTGCTTATGGTTGGTTCTACCTACCTTCATTTGGGCAGAGACAAATGGAAAGTGAATAGTTGTATATTTGTCATGCAAGTATGAAGTCAGGCAGCTTTACTTTGCATAATTTACTAAGATTTCATTTATTTAATTCCTTAACACAGCTGACTTTGTATAAAGGGGTGTCATTCATCAAGGTACCACTGTACATTTCATTTTCTATTAAAATCCATATCTTCTTTAAGATAGATTATTTCTTATATAGCAAATTTAGAGGAAGGAAAGTTTTAAAAGGTACCATTTATGATATAATAATTAACTTATGAGCCAGAAAAAATAAACCCTTTAAAAACATAAAAGCATTTCTTTAAAAGTACATACTATGGTAACACATCTGTCTTCTAGCTCTTGTAATCACAAAAATATTGTATAATTTCTGTTTTCTAAAAGGGAAAAATACTCTCCATCAAAGCTTAGCACAATTTAATTCTACTGTCGGGTAGTTCCACAACTTCTTAAAAACTAATTACTATCAAATACATGAGAGATGTGTCATTTCCTTCATGCAGACCTTGGTAGATGCGTCCTAACCCAACACACATAGTGGTTAAATGAGCTTCCAAAATTGGACAGATAACAAGTATTGATGGTAGGGTTTGTGCCTGTGCCTTCCTGAATCCAAGCTCAGCACTTTACCTACTCTACAATACTAACTTGGGTAATTGGAAAATCTTGTACCTTTGAACTACATTTCCCAAGAGCCCACTGATTTCCTGTCGTTATGTGCTGATGTAGACAGGAGGATAAATTGGGTGGTCTTCTGAGGCTAGGTCTCTTTCCTTCCTATGGTGACTTTTGTGGAGCGGGCTGTTTGAACAGGTAGATTAGCCATGAGCATGTGGTTTTATTTTGTTACCTTTTTATTCCTTCACTCCTAGTGATTATTGATAAATCTTATAAAAATATAATATTTGAAATGATTATATATTAAATTTTAATTTTTACAAACAATGTCTTATTATATAGAAAGACTGAGAAAGGAAAGGAGAAATACAAAGGGAAAATACAAATAAAAACACAAAAAAACAAGAAAATTAAACCTGTAATCCAACCAGTGATATATTGATGCCATTTTAGATGTTTTGATTAGGGTCAATTTTTAAATTTTCAGTGTGAAGATTTACAACTCAGAAATTGGCAAATGCTACAAATCAAGGCATGATTTCTTGTTTTGTTGATTGTCTAGAATTAATAAAGAAAATAAGTAAAGAAAATAACAGCATAGATTAAATCTAAAAGTGTGTTGGTATTTCTCCCCTAGAGAATCAGTTTTTAGACATATTTACTAGCACACCTCTTAATTCAATAGGCGCTGGTCTCTCATTAATTGGGGTTTAAATTATAGGGAGATTATCAGTGTTATCTTCCCTCCTTGCCTCATTCTTACCTCCAACAAGGTTTTTTTCTACAGCTACAACTTCGGAAGTTAACTCAAATTAATATATTTAGTTGCTTACAATGATAATAGACCCAGAGAAGTAATGCTATCGAAACAATAAAGCATTTAATTGGAACATTTAAAAAGTGCTAAGGAAAGAGAAAACAATCTTAACCATATTTTCCTTGGAATATGGTTGTTTGGAACTCTCCCTCCGAGGAGCTCAAGCTCCACCTTGCACAAACTCACACATCTGTTAAAAACTTAACATAAAATTTCAGTAGCCTGTTTTGAACTCAGCAAGGAGCCAAATCTTTGTCTAATCAATTATCTACTCCTTTTCAACTGCCAACTTGGCTTGTCTCAGGCACTACTACTTAAACCCAGTTACATCTGTAATTTATAAGCTTTTTACAATCAGAACAGGGCTCTCTGTGTCAAATCCAATAACAAACAAAAAGAATTATTTCTGCTGATTATTCTCAAAAGCATCCGCTGCTCCACAATATTATGAATCTAGTGGCAACTTCCATTTTCACCATCTAATTCCTAATTCTGCAGGAGGAGTTCATATACTTCACGGGAACTGGACCTCTTGTTCTACTGGGAGAGGGTTCAAAATTTGGGATTCGGTAGGCATCCTAAAAACCATAGGCAAAGTTTTCAACAATCCATCAGGAAAATGGAAGCAAAGTATTTCAAAGAAGATTAGCCACATCCTCTGGACACCAGTTCTGGTGTTCTATCCGCAGTGCTACATAGCTAGCAGTCCTTCTGTGATCTTATTAATGAAGAAGTTCTCTCAGTTGAAGCAGATTCCAATCCTGTGTGACTCCTTCATGTCCACATAGATTCATCACAAGAGACAAAACCAGCATGTTAGCTGCTTTCCTCAATTTCTTCTGGCATCATAAGGTTCGCGATGGAGGATACAAGATCATAGAATCATAGATTTAGAGTTGCAAAGGTCCTAATAAGGCCACCAATTTAACCTGTTATTTTACAGATAAGGAAACTAAATTCCAGAGAAAGTAAGTAGTGCCTAAGGTCACGCAGCTAATAAGAGACATAGGCAGGAATTGAACCCAGATTCTCTTACTCCAACGTCAACAATCTTTCCACTGTACCATGATTTCAACCTAGAGCTACCATTTTAGGATTTGGGGTTTAGAGTTTTGTTCAGTGATTTTTTTTAAAGGACAAAGTCACATTCATTTCATATTTCAGGACTTCTTGGCTTTCAGAGAACTCATTAAACAGAAACCAAATGACTATGCGCATAGCACAGATTCAAACTGTTTCTTGAAAATATAGCAAATTCAGAAGCCATCTAAGTCTTGGCATAGTAGATAGGCAGTTGGTCTTAGAGTTGGGAAAAGAGCAGATTCGAATATGTATCATCTCAGATACATACTAGATAGGTGACCTTGGGCAAGTCACTTAACCTACTCAGCTTCTTCATCTAAAATGAGAGTGTTCGATTCAATGACCTCTAAGTCCCCTTCCAGCTATAATCCAGCTATGATTCATTCAATGTTATTTCAATAGAAGCTATTAGGTATACAGTTTTAGTATAAGTGAAGTAAATGTTTTAAAACAGAATGCTTCCATTTAGAATTGCTTTCTGTCAAGAGATAGACCTTAAATATTTAATACTGTCCATTCTGTTGATCCAATTACTTGTTGCCTTCATTTTAAAAAAATAGGTCCTTTCAGAAGGGAAGATTGGAAGTTAAGAATTTATTAATCCTCAATTAATAATTTAATTTTGCCCTAGAAAAAGATATTTGACTCAATGTGAAGCTGAATTTGTCATACTATATTTCTCTCATTATACATAGTCATTGTTTATTCAGTTCAGAGGCTGACTGCTGAAATAATGGATTAGATGCAATGGCTGCTATTTCTAAATGCCTTTCCTCATTAAATGCCCTCGGTACAGTATATATATCACTGCCCAAGAAGCTTTTTAATACATCAGAGTCCTTCATTGCTTTTACATATTCTTGTCAATGCTTGACAGTTTTATAAACTAAGTTGAGATTAGCATCTTTCTCTGGGTGCCTCCAAGCTGCAGTACCAATAGGAATGCACCAGCTAATAATGTCAGCTAGCTGATTAGCAAATGTGACAACTTCAGCATATGGGGATGTTCACATTTCTCTCCTCTCCTAAGCAGCCGTTTTCCAAATTCTTGCCTCAAAAATTTAAACCATAGAGACAGTAGCTTAATAACATATATCCCAATACTAGACATATATGTAATGAGAGTGTCTAAATGTCTTATTGATTTTTGTTTCTGGGACCAACAGAGTTCAAAGTCATCTATGCGATTTTGGTATACTAGTTTACCTAAGGCTGCATAGAGCCATCTGTCAAGATGTTACATTTTTCTACTGGAGAAGGAGTGTCTGGCTTTGCAATTATAGATTTTTGTCTATTTGGTTTCGTTCATGGATGGCAGGGCACTGCAGTGAACTGAAGAGAAAGAAGATGGCACTTATGACAATGCTCATTTGTATCTATACTTGAGTCATAAACATCCATAAATCACAGGAATACCATAAGCACCAAATTGATTAATTTAGCCTTAAAGCACCAATCTCCCCTATAGCTGCCGGAGGGTGATTAACTATTAAGAACATATCATTTCTGAAAATAAGAAAACAAGTTGGAAATGAAATAGAGGGTCGTCAGTGGTATACAGAATCGCAAGGAAAGAGAAGAATAGAGAAAGGAAGGAAAGAGAAAATAAGGAAGAAATTGGGTAGCATAGTGCTTGTAACCCCATTTTTTATACATGGGGCTCCCAGAATGCCTCCCCTATGTTAAAGGTACTCTCTGGATCCAAATCCACTCAGAATAACACACAAGCTCCAGTAAAGATATACACTTTTTCTGCAGTCAACCATGTGATACAATCACTTACTTCAAAGCAAAGACATTGGATGAAATAGCCCTGAAAGGAGACTTGTGATGTGACATTTCCTACCTAAGACATATTCTCTTACAAAGACATGCACCATCAGTGAAGTTAGAAGTATGAATATGTGGGGGGAATACATGTATAGAAGCAACTCATACCCTGACACTACAGGTTTCCTAAGAGCTTCTTCTTGATGGTCTCCTCTCCTCTTCTCTTCTCTTCTCTTCTCTTCTCTTCTCTTCTCTTCTCTTCTCTTCTCTTCTCTTCTCTTCTCTTCTCTTCTCTTCTCTTCTCTTCTC
>NC_058135.1:96672993-96744917 GCF_016433145.1 Gracilinanus agilis
TCTCTTCTCTTCTCTTCTCTTCTCTTCTCTTCTCTTCTCTTCCCTTCTCTTCTCTTCTCTTTTCTCTTCTCTTCTCTTCTCTTCTCATCATATTGGTCCCACCATTGCCTTATAGGAGTCATCTCTTCAGGACAGCTAAACTATCTCAGCTTCAGTCAGCTAGGGGAGAAGTACATAGAAATCTCTACCTGATGAGGGCAGACCGAGTTCTTTAGACATAACTGTCTCATCTAACCCATATAAGTCAAACGAAGTCCCCCTAGGCTGTCGTCTTTCCTTTTCTACCTCTTTCCTAGAAGAAATTAAAGTCCTATTTCAGATGAGTTGCCTAAGAGGGTAGGACACTCTGAAATACTTCCCACATCTTCTCTGACTTAGTTTCCAATGGTTAATCTAATGAGACACAGTCAATAAGGGTACTCCATCCATGGAGATTGCCTTTATTGTTCTTATACAATAAAGATTGTATTGATTGTATTGATTGCTTTTAGTGTATTTCAGGTTAAAAAAATAAGTTTTTCCTATAGTGATTGTGGAGGTAGCTAGATGGCTCGGTGGATTGGAAAACTGGATCTGGAATAAGGAAGACCTGATTTGAAATCTAATCTCAGACACTAGCTGTGTGATCTTAGACAAGTCGTTTGAGCTCTCTTTGCCTTAATCCACTCAAGAATGAAATTCCAAAGCATCCCAGTATCTTTGCCCAGAAAACTTTATGAATAATGTTGGCGTGTTGTGATCCAGAGGTAACAAGAATCAGATACAATTGAGTAACAAATAGTGATTCTTGTTATTTTTAAGTAATAGAGCAGGGAGAAGCTCCTTTGGTGTAAAGGATTCCGAGGGAGCAAATTCCTTCTATCAAAGCAGATCATCACCTGCTCTGTTATAGTCTTCAGAAAGTTCACTGGGGCACTGAGGTATTATTAAGTGACTTGTCTATGGTCATTTAGTGTGTGTGTGACAGAAGAAAGACTTAAATCTGGATTTTTGTTACTTTGATGCCTATTTTCTATTTACCAAGATAACTCTGCCTTTCCTGATTTTACTAGCTAGTGATAATGTTGGGGAAAATATGATAATCACAGTTATATGGACCCAAACCCAGAACTAATTTAACCATATATAAAATATTAGAAGAATAATCCCTATTCTCAAGGAGTATCTCTATATGGAAACACCATAAACATCCATTAATTTTGTTTGTTGAATAAAATGGACTTTTCATTTGTTTCTAGTGTTTTCTAGAGTTTCTAATTAATCCATTCAGCAAATACTTATTGTGGTGCAGAGAGGGGGCATAACTGCTTTGCAAAGTTCTTCTGTCAGGTAAGGAGAGTTTAGAATCTTGGAAAAAGTTCAGTTGGTGCAAAGCAGTTATGCCCCCTCTCTGCACCACATTATTGAGCATTTATTAGATATGACACATTGTGCCAGGTTCTTTCAGCACACAACCAAAGGATAAAAAGAAAAATGACCCTTGCCTTCTAAGTTGATAGTCTAGATGAGAAACTAGAAAATTCATGTATCTAATAACTATAATACAAAACAATACATGAACTCATCTCATGTAAATGATAGAAATAATATCTATTTTGGATTTCCTTGAGAATCATTCAGAACTGGAAGCTCATTTCTGATTAGGTGAAGGTGAAATTAAGAAAAGTCTCAATAATATTGATAGATGTAAATTACTCCTATCCCTTTTTAAGAGGGTGTTATCTAACAAAGGAAATGACATGAACACAAACACATAGATAAGATAGTGAAAGCTATGTTTGAGGAGTAAGTCAGAGGATGCTAGACCATAGAAACACAGCTAGGAGTGACTTTTGAGGTCCTGATTTTACATATGAGGAAACTGAGGCCCAGAGGGGATAAAGTGATTTTCCCAAAGTCACAAAGGCAGTAAGTGGCAGGGCCAGGATTTTATTCTAGGTCCTTTGATTCCAAATCTAAGTCTCTTTTCGGCAGAGCTGGTACCAGTGCTTGGAAAGCGAGGTTCATGTTTTTAGATCCATCACCTCAGATTCACAAAGGAGATGAGAGCTAGAGAAAGAAGTAGGCGTTAAGTGATCAGGAAAGAAGGACTTAGTGGGAGGTTTTAAAAGGGCAGAAAGATTTAAAATAGAAAATAAAAGACAACTTTTTCCTAGTGGTTTGGAGGGAGCTATTAGAATGTGTAAGCCTATTCTAGGGCATAGTGACATCAGACATATGGGCCTAGAACAAAAGGAGAAAGAATTGAGTTTTGCCTTCAGAAGAACTGCCTTTAGCTGGTTAGTGAATTTGCTAAGAGAGAAAAAAAATAAGGGTAGGATTGAATTTACATGGATCAAAGCTTTCAAACCTCTAAGAAGAGCAAAAGAAATAACTGAGAAACTGCTCAGAAATTTGAGGATACACAAGGGAAGGATCACTGGGAGATAGATAGGGAAGTGAATGTTTTCATCAAATAGGACTTGCCACACTTGAAGCTAGGAGTATCAGGTCCTATAAAGGACTGAGATTCCATTTAGTCTTGAGAACATGACAAGACTGATTTAGATAACCACAAGACAAAGATCTAAAAAGGAATGTCCAGGAAAACAAGAAAACCAAGAACTCTCCTAAAATACAGTTATCTAAAATAAGTTCAAGGACCCCAGGTTAAGACCCTCTAGTCTAAAGCTAAAAAGAACTTCAGAGGCCATTTAGTAAAACTCTTCATTTTACAGTGGAGAAAACTGAGGCCCAGGGAGGCTAACTACCTTGCTGCAAGTCACACAGGTAGTTAGCATAAGAGGCAAGAGTGGAATGGGAAGGGACTTGAGGCAGGCAGACATCACATTTAAAAGGCTGAGGCCAAATTATTAAGGGTCCTAGGTGGTAGGCAATGGATTACACTCAGAAGTGAATGGTCAGACTTCTAGAAAAACATCAGTTTTTTTTTTTTTAATTTTCACAGGTGGTAAAAAGCTAATATTAATCTGTACCTTTTTTTAAAAATCCTTACCTTCCATCTTGGAATCAATACTATGTATTGGTTCCAAGGCAGAAGAGTGGTAATGGGGGTCAAGTGACTTGCCCAGGGTCACACAGCTGGGAAGTGGCTGAGGCCAGATGTGAACCTAGGATCTCCCGTCTCCAGGCCTGGCTCTCAATCCACTGAGCTACCCAGCTGGCCCACTGTACTCTTTTTTGACCTCCTAAAACAACCTTTTGATTTTAAAGCAAAAAAAACTTAGTTCTAAAGCTCTAAACCCCCTCTATGTCTCAGTTTCCTCTTCTATTAAATGATGCTAATAGCACTGCACTACCATCACAGGAAAGCAAGGTGGTACCCTGGATACAGACTCATGATTCTGAGTTCAAATCTGGATTCAAACACTTGCTAGCTGGGTGAACCTGGGCAAGTCATTTAACCCTGTTTGCCCCAGTTCGCTGCTCTATAAAATGAGGTAGAAAAGGAACGGGAAAACCACTCCAGTATCTTTGCCAAGAAAACCCCCAAGGGGGTCACAAAGAGTCAGACAGAACTGGATAGCAACAACAACATCACAGGATGGAAAAAAAGTGCTCTGTTAACTTATGAAAGCATTGTATAAACTTTTTCTTTCAATATAAACAATATTAAAAAGATAGGAGGGAGGTAAATTTTTAAAATCTAAGTATTCATCAATCCAAATTGTCTTTACAATTTTGTTTTTATTTTTTTAAACCCTTACCTTCCATCTTGGAGTCAATACTGTGTATTGGCTCCAAGACAGAAGAGTGGTAAGAGCTAGGCAATAGGGGTTAAGTGACTTGCCCAGGGTCACACAGCTGGGTAGTGTCTGAGGCCAGATTTTAACCTAGGACCTCTCGTCTCTAGGCCTGACTCTCAATCTGCTGAGCTACCCAGCTGCCCCCTGTCTTTACAATTTTAAAAAATGCAACCCATATTGAAATGATGAAAAGTACTCTAAAAATTAGTTTTAGAATTAGCTTCAAAGGGGATTGCAATGACATTGATTTTCAGTTTACATAGTCCAATTAGAAAATAAAATATTTTCAGATCAATAGATAATGCACACATTTAGAGCATTTTTGGTTTGTTCACTTTGTTATTTAGGTTTTCTTTAAGGTATGTGTGAACCTTGGCATTCACTTCCACTTAGACAAAAGGGAAAAATACAAGAATAACACAAACAGATGTTGGAGAACATAAAGCAGCCTTCCCAGATCTCACAGATATCCAACAATTTCCTGTTGCCATAGTTACCTAAATGTTTCATTCAAAGCAAAACTTAAAAATCAATTGTTTTGCAAACAATAGAAGTTTCTTTCAAACTATATAGATATTGAAATAGGAGTTTTGTATTTGTTTTTAAAGCAAAACAGATACCCAGATGTGTTTATTGTTGCAATCAAACTACACAAAACACATTGAATGAGGTCATAATATGTTTTGAACAATTGTGCTAATAATTATTATAAAGAAGTAAGGAAAATAGTGTATGTTTAGTATAAACAGAATGATTTGTGTCTAATAGAACCTCTCCTCTGAGACCGTGCTTTTTGAACTGAAGGATTGCATTCTCCATGCTATTGTTGGAAAATATCTTTTGAGAAAATTGTACTTCCTTGAAGCATTAACTCTCTCTTTCCTGCCTTGTTGGCAAAGCCATGGCATGGGTGCACAGCTGGCACTCGATGAGCTGCTCCTTCCCCCTCTTCCCAGCTCCTGAGGACATTTTTTTATATGCCCTGACCTTCTGTACAGCTGCCCAAAGCAAGCACTTTCTCCCTCAACTCTCTCCCATAATAGGGGAGTGGGAGATCACACAGACAGCTTGAATTTGCCCTCTGGGCACTTGAACTGGGAAAGGTTTGCCGGCTCTGTCTAGGGTATTTTCTTTTTGCCTCTACCCTACTGTAGATGAGGGATAAAGAATGGAACACCTCACCCCACACTGAAATGGGTGAATTCCAAGCAGTTCACATGTTTAGGTGTGATAGATAGCCCTGGGTCAAAAAATAAAGTGGTCTCTTTTGTTGGAAATAAACTAATCTTTGGTAATGGAATAGTTGGTGAATCAGATGATGTTCCTATTTGGCTTACAGTGATACTTTGAACCTACCTAGCCTAAAAACTAATCCCATGTTCTCACTCCCATCTCCCAGGGCCCACAAACCCAAAAAGTAGAAGGCCAAATGAGAAGTGAAGTAGCCAGGGGTCTGCAAGCTCTTATATAGCCTGGCTCCAACTGCCAGATGCCACCTGCCCCCCTGGCTCATGCCAGGTTCTATATTCTAACTAGGGCAAACTGCCAACTTACCCCATGGAAATATGGCAGTATGATTTTCTTTATTACAAGATGCATGTTGTCTTTATGGAAACTTGCACCTTGCGATATTTCCAGATTCCTATCTAACTAACCTATGCTAAAAAATTCTACACTAACACTGAACTAAAACTAAAACAGACAGATGGATGGACAGACAGATTTTTAGAGACAGATGGGTAGACAGACAGATAGATAGATAGATAGATAGATAGATAGATAGATAGATAGATATGTAGGTGGATGGATGAAGAGAGAGAGATGGATGGATGGATAGATGGATGGATAGATAGATATAAATAGAGAGATGATAGATAACGTAGATAGATAGATAGATAGATAGATAGATAGATAGATAGATAGATAGATAGATGGATGGATGGATGGATGGATAGATAGGCAAGGTAGGTAGATAGACAGATAGATAATGTGAATGTGAAAATGAAAGGAATGTGAATGGAAAAACATAGACAAGGTTCTCATTAAAAACGGATCAGGCATTTGAAGATGAACTAAAGTTAGATTAAAATAATTGTGAAGATGGGATTGACTCTCCCTTTGCCTACTTTTAAATTTAATCAACCAAAAGCAAAGACACCTTTACTTAACATTAAATAGGGGAGGTTCACAAACCACTTACTAAAGTGAGATATACTTCCAGAAGTGACTGACTGCCCCCTGGGCAATGTTAAGCAAATTTCAAGACTGCAATTGGTCCTGGTAAAGTAGAGGAAGGGACAGGAAGTCATGTAAAAAAAGGACTATAAACAATGATGAACTTGTTTCTTGGATCTTGGACTGGGACTACGGCTCAGAGCTATGACTTGGGTCTCCATCCTGAATTTTTGGGTTGGATCTTCTCCTTTGGTTCTTTGCCTTGAGACTTTGTTCTTCAACTTCATTTGGACCTGGGACTCTGGCACTTGAACCACTTCTGGTAAGACTGCTCTTGGGCTTCAGATTGGGTGAGTGAAAAAAAGCTGACCCTCCCTTCATGGCTTCTGGAGAGTTTAGTTCTGAAAGGCCTCCCCTTCTTGGAGGAAGCCATTTGGGTTGAACCCTTGCTTAATTCAATACCAAGCCCTCTGGTGGTCATGGGTTGAGCCAGAGACTGGAACAACATTTAGGGTGATAAGCCAGACTTCTTACTCTTCCCTCTTTCACATTTTTTCTACTTTTACTATTTCCCTCTTTTTGTAAATAAAGCTACTAAAAAGTCATTTTGATTTGAGTTGTATTAATTTTTAAATTGATGACCGCATTCTCTTATATTTAGTCCAACCATAAATTTAATCCACATAATGAAACAATAATAATAACTCACATTTATAGACTATTTTAAAGTTTGCAAATTGCTTTAAATGTATTATCTCATTTGATCTTCAACCCTCATGCCATTATTATTCTGATTTTACAGATGGGGAAACTTAGGCTCAAAGAAATTAATTTGCCATGGATCATACAACTAGCAAGTGTCTGAGGGAAGATTTTGATTTTTAACTATTAGGTCAGGGACCCAAACACTATCCCAAGTTGTCTTACAAAAATAACAAAATTCACATACATGGAAAGAAAACTTAAGGTAATGGGGCTAAACCATGTAGTACCTGGGGACACTCTCTTACTACCCATAAATATGTATCCCAGGCAAATTACCTCAAGTTCAGAATAGTCCATAACTTCAAATTAAAAAAAAAAAACAATTTATGAGCCCCTATCAATGCATTAACTTTTGTTTGTTTGTTTGTAAATCCTTACCTTCCATCTTAGAATCAATACTGTATATTAGTTCCAAGGCAGAAAAGAGGCAAGGGTTTAAGTGGAGTGTTAAATGACTTGCCCAGGGTCACACAACTAAGGAGTGTCTGAAGCCAGATTTGAACGCAGAACTTCCTTTTTCTAAGCTGACTCCCAATCCATTTAGACACCTATCTGCCTCAAAATGCATTTACTTTCACTAGTTATCCAGAGTATACAATTAATGTGAAGTAAAGGTATTTAATGAAATAGTGTAGTAAGAAGAGTAGCAATAGAATATTTCTCCTTAAACCTGGTAGTACTCTCTCACATTATAATACTTATGAATTGAAAGACTAGAAACATATTGAGAAAATATATGAACAGGAACATGTTTTAGGTAGCATCCATTAAGAAAACAGAGGGTGCCAAGGTATATACATAAATGGGTACATACATAGAGACCATAGAAGCAGATCATTTGTTTGTAAGGGCAATTCACACTTCTTAGGTTGTAGGGTCGTAGGTATAGTCCGTTAATGCCATCACAACACTCATTCTTGGACTGCTCTCTACTGGTCTGGTACAGGAATGCAGCCTTTGGCTGCCAAGTGTGGTCTCTGCATGGTGGGAAGACACAGCATATGGTCTCTGTTGGGCATTTTATCCTGTAGGTCTGATTTGGCTGCTGCTCTACTCACGATGGGCACAACATTGTAGAGTTTCTCTCTGTCCTCAGAGTCTGGCTTCAGCTGGAGCTGATGGCCAAAATTCTATTTGCCTCCCTAAGAGGGAAGGGAGCTCTGCCATTTCTTAAAACCCAGAAATCAGAGAGGTAAATCTAATTGTCTCAAAAAGGGCTTCCCTTTTGATAAATCTCCAGGGGGTAGTATGGGTGTGAGTCTGAGGCTCCCTCACACCCCTTAGCTCCATTGCTGGATTCCCAAAGTTCTTTTTCCTAACACACAGTTCTGATCATATTACTCTTCTCAGTAGACCCCTATGACTCTCTTTTGCATTTCAGGACAAATATAAACTGCCCTGTTCTACTTTAAAACCTTCACTGCCTGGCTCCTTCTCATCTCCTTACAAACTACCCTCTTCCTTCCTTTTGCAGATTACCTGAACTGCTGCATATCTCTCACATGTACATAATTATGGACATCATTTCCTACTTAAAAGTGTATGCTTCTTGAGGGTAAGGACTGTTTTTGCCTTGCTTTGTATCCCCAGGACTTAAAACAGTGATTAACATGTAGTAAACCCTTAATCTGTGTTGATTGACTGCCTGACTCCTAGCACTGCACAATAAATCTAGGCTGGTCTGTTTCCTGCTCTGCCAGAGCCCTACACCTCCCATCTCTGGGACCTTGCACTGTCTATTCTCTATCCCTAGAAGGCATTTTATCCTCACCTCTAAATTTTGAAACACTTAATTCCTTTCAAAGCTGAAATGATTAAAATAAAAGCTCTTTTTTAAATTGTAAAACTTTAATCAAAAGAAAACCGGAGCTCCAGCAGCCTGAAATCAACTAGCCTCTCTTTGACTTTGAATCTGGTTATAGTCAAAGTTACTTCCCAGACACACGATTGGTCCTTATATAGACCAATCCTGCGCCCGGAAATAGGGGGGGGCATGGTCCCTCCCCCGGCATGGGATTGGTCCATTAAAGACCCATCCCACACCAGGAAGTAGGAAGGAGGGAGCCCTGGGGCATGCTGGGGAATGCAGTTCCCCAGCCACAACAATTTAAAACCCACAAAGCTCAATTCAAGAACTTCCTTCTCCATGAAACCACTTCCTGCTTCCCCCCACATCCTTTGCACTGACATCCAAAACGACCTCATATGCATTTTGTGCATGTTATATATTTACTTATATACATTCAAGTCATCTGCCCCTCACTAGAATGTAAGCTCTTCTGCTTTGGAACAAAAACTTAGTATTGATTCTAAGAAAGAAGGTAAGGGTTTTAAAAAAACAATCCATGCAAAAAATCAGTGTTTCTCACACTTGTTTTATCTGTAGACACCTTTACAACCATAAAAGTTACTGAGAACCTCCCAAAGAGTTTCTATTTATATGAGTTATATCCAAGAGTGGGCTGTAGCCAACCAACTTTAACTTGTGAGAGTTAATTGTTAATTTTCAGTATAAGCTTTATACCAAAGAAATATGCAAATGATACAAATCTTGTATCAAAGTTTGATTTACTGATTTGTTTATTTCTGGACTTAACAAAATGGTAAAGAAAATGTTCTTAAAGCAGACTAAGCTTTAAAGTGTTTTCTGGGTACTTTCCCCTCATAAAGAACCATTTATTAATTATCTACTAGCACAATATCCATTGATATTTACCATATTTGAAATTAAAATATCTTCATATTATCATAAAAATAGTTTTGACCATTCAGACCTCCAAGGACAACCTTGAAGACTCCTATGAGTCCTTAGACTACTCTTTCAGAACAATTTAGGATGGACACTTGGTTTCTATTCCTTGCTTCAGATTCCTGATCTTTTTATGTATAAATATCCTCTCCAAGATTTGTGATCTTCCTTCCTAGTTCAATGGGTCCTAGCATGAAGGCAGAAAAAAAATGTATACATTTCTCTTTAGTAAATTGTATTCTTCCATGGATGTTTTAATCCAAAGACTTTTCATGGCATAGATATGGCTTTGAATCTTTAAAAGTTATACAAGAAAATTGCAAGTCCTATTAGGTTTTACTCAGAAGGAAAAGTAACAATTTCTGCCATGCCTAGACTTAATACCTGTCACCCAAGGAATGAACCATGAACCTAGTTGCATTTAAGGACTCTCATCACCCAAAAAGTCAGCGACTGGATGAAATGGTATGGTTTGCTTGGCTCTAGTAGTTAATGAAAACACCTAGAACCTGGCCTTAAGAGACAGCTATAGTTTACATAATGGGAAGTACCTCCACCAGTGAAATCATATATCTTTGAAGTACTCAATTTAATTCAAGAAATATTCCCCCTCAACCTACGCAAAGCTGAAAAGGTAGAATAAGGGCACCAAAGCAGATGAACACTTCTACCATTCCCCTCCAAAAAACTTTAAAATATCAAGTCAAATTCTGAAGTGATACAACCAACAAAAATTCAAATGAGACATTTTTTCATTCAAAGGCAGCTTGGGAGGTTGACAAGAGAGATTTGTGACACTAAAATGAGGATAAGACACATACAGCAACACCGGCAAAACACCTTAGAGGCAGCCGTGACAAGAGCAATAATAACTTAAGGAGCTCTCAGCCCAAAAATAAAGTAAAAGGATTGGAGAACTGGTCAGAAAGAGATTACAGGGAATCCCGAGTTATCACTGGGTTCAGGACAGAATACAATTTGACAACTCCACTGCTCACTGGTAATTCTGGGTCATAATTCCATGATGGAGAGGAGCAACTGTAGTCAGTCATAAGGGAGGAAGGGCCCTGGTCAAAGTTCCAGGGCAGAGAGGAGAATTAGCAATTGTGACTACAGGGGATTAGGGAGCCTCATCACAGTCCCCTGGCCAAGAAGAGCTCTAGTGCTCCTGGCTACAGGGCAACAGGGACCCTTCTGTGTAAATACCAGAGAACAGAGCAGGAGAGCAGTGGCCACATCTCTCACTACATCATGGCATTTTGGAAGCCCTGAAAAACTTCAGACTCCCAGAAATAACTCTGAAAACAGCATAATGAAAATTCCTAAAAGCTTGAGCCAGTGCCTCTCAATGCCAAAGTGAGCAGAGTCTGACTATGTTCAAAGTCAAAAAATAGGATATAAAAATGAGGAAACAAGAAAAAAAAAGAATCTGACCATAAAAAGCTACTCTTGTGGCAGGAAAGACCAAGACAGGAACTCAAAAGAAGGCAACAATGTTAAAATTATAAGCAAAGCCTCAAAAGAAAAAATGCAAATTGGACATAAGCCCAACAAGAATTCCTGGGAAATTTTAAAGAAAGAGAAAAATAGCAGAGGACAAACTGGGAAAAGAAATGAAAGTGATGCAAGAAAATTATGAAAAGAGAATTACCAAAGAGAATTGGTAAAGGAGATACACACACACACACACACACACACACACACATCCTGAGGAAAATAACATCTTAAAAAACAGAATAAGCTAAATAATAAAAGAGGCATAAAAATTCACTAAAGAAAATGCTTTCTTAAAAATTAAAATCAGGCAAGTGAAAGCTAATGACTCTATGACACTACAAGAAACAATAAAACAGAGTCAAAAGGATGAAAAAATTAGAAGAAAATATGAAACAGTTCATCAAAAGAAAACTGAACTAGAAAAACAGAACAAGGAGAAACAATTTAAGAATTATTAGACTACATGAACACAATGATCAAAGATGAAGCCTAGACATCATAGTTCAAGAAATTATCAGGGAAACTACCCTAATATCTAAAATCTGGAGGGTAAATAAAAATGTAAAGAATCCACAAATCGCCTCCTGGAAGAGATCCCAAACATATCAAGAAGAAAATATTGCAAGCAGCCAGAAAGAATCATTCAAATATAATAGAGACATAAGCAAAAGCATATTCAATTTAGCAGCAGCTTAGCAGCAGATCAAGGATTACACCAAGAAAAATCTATCCAGCAAAACTGAGTATAATCCTTTTAGGAGGAAAATAGATATTTAATGAAGTAGAGGGCTTTCAAGTAATTTTTTTAAACCCTTAACTTCTGTGTATTGGCTCATAGGTGGAAAAGTGGTAAGGGTGGGCAATGGGGGTCAAGTGACCCAGGGTCACACAGCTGGGAAGTGTCTGAGGCCAGATTTGAACCTAGGACCTCCTGTCTCTAGGCCTGACTCTCAATCCACTGAGCTACCCAGCTGCCCCTACTTTCAAGTATTTCTGATGAAAAGACAAGATATGAATAGAAAATTTGACATTCAAACAGAAGACTCAAAAGAAGTGTGAAAAGGTAAACATAAAAGAGAAATTATTTGGAACTTAATAAGATTAGACTGTTTACAGTCCTGTATAGGAATATGATACGTGTAATTTCTAAGTTTATCATTACTGATTAGGGCAGTTAAAAGGAATCCATATAGAGATAGAGCATGAGTATGAATCAGTTGTGTAGGGATGATCTAAAAAAATGAAGGGGTAAGATAGAAGGATGTACTGGGAGAAGGGGGAAATTGAGAAAAGTATCCCAAGTAAAAGAAATATGCAAGCAAGAGCTTTTACAATAATGTAGGAAAATGAGGAAGGTGATGTGCAAAACTTGAATTTCACTCTCATCTAAACTGGTTCAAAGAGGAAAGAATATATATACATATATATACACACACACACTCAGTTGGGTATAGAAACCTATCCCTCATAACAGAGGAGTTGAGGAAGGGAGTAAGAAAGGAGAAGGTGATAAAAGGGAGAGAAAATTAAAGGAGGCAGTAGTCAAAAACAGAGCAGATTTTTTTAAGGTAGCAGAAGATTAAAAAAAAGAGATAAGGATTCTTGAGGATTCTTGAGGGAAAAGAGAATCCTGTGCAACAGAAGTGAAGAGAAAGTACATTCCAGGGATGCAGGACAGAGCTCTTAATTTAATTAAAAAAGAAAAAAAGAAAAAGAAAGAAGGGTTGAAATCATGTTGTGAAGGGCTTTAAAAGCTAAACAGAGGAGCCTAATTTTATCTTAGAAGCAATAGGGAACCATTGGAAAATCCCTTTATTAACAATGTGGACTGGAATAGGAGTAGACTTGAAGCCCTAAAGACTTAGGATCCTGATGCAGCAATCTAGGTGAGAAAATAAGAGAGCCTAGACCATGGTGGTAGTTGTGTGAATAGAGAAAAGGGGTTGTTTATATAGATGTTGAGGAAAAAAAGCATGATCTGGCAGCTGATTAGATATGTGAAGAGAAAAAAAAGTAAACACTCAGGGATAATACTGAAGTTATGAGGTTATACTGTCAAATCAGAGACCACCCTTTTCTGTAACTTGCCCTATCCAATTACCTAAATGAGAATTACTCCTTCTATAACAATTAGTCTCTGTTAAGAATTGTCTTTCAGGGATTTCTTCACATGTTGATGCCAAGGTAGAAGTAAGCTAAATGTGGATTCCGACGTGTAACAGGAAATCAGATATATTTGATTTTCCCTTTATACCTTAACCTACACTAGCAGTCACAGATAAGATGCAGAGATTGAAGTAAAGCTATCTTTCTTTCACTGCTCTGAGTCATAAAAATACTCTTTAAACCTTCTGACTGAGTTTAATGTTCCCCGATTTTTTCCACTTATGTCTAATACTGAAGAAAAACAACGAAAGCATACACAAAGGATTTGTGTGACATTATCAAGCTGTTAATTAAATGCTTATATTTTCTCCTTGCTTTGATCCTCACCCAGAGGTAATGATCCTAGCATGGACCTCCTACTGACTTTAAGATAGGTATAGATTTGGCTCTGCTTTGTTTTCTTTGCGATAGGCACATTTAGGGTTTAGTTTAGTAAAATACCCAAAGTATTGTTAAAAGGGCATGAACTACTTTTACAAAAAATAGAAGATGAGATTTAAAATGCTAGGTACTCTCATTATTAGCTACAATTCAATATGAAATTTCCTTGATAATTTATATTTGACTAGAGTTTTAGAAAGACAACATTACATGCTAAAAGGATAGCCTTTGGGTAAGAAATCTCAGGCTCTACTCTTACTACTATGATAATTAGATTAAGTCTACACTGCCCATCTTTAGATTTAATCACCAAAGGTAAGAGCACCTCCAGTTCTGGGAGGTCCTTAACTTACATGTGCTAGAGTAGGTGACAAATCAGAATCAACTGACTGCCCCCTAGGCAGTACTATGAGAAGCATCTATTGTGATTGGACATGCAAATTAGGGAGGAGGCACAGGAAGTGATGCATAAGTGACCCCTTTAAAAGGAGAAGGACTTCTGCTAGAGAGGGGCTTCTGGTGAAGAGGGTGGCTGGTGAAGGAGTTCTTCTGGTTCATGGAGGAGTGCTGGCTGGAACGCTAAGACCTTGGTGAGACTGTTTTCAATATCTTCTTTAGAAGTCCACGTGGTGAGTTTAAAGACTGAATCTTCCTGAACTTCTCTTAAGGAATTTCCCTTTAATAGATTCTGTGAATGAAGCAAAGCTTCATTCCGGGCCTCTGGCGCTCTGACTCTCAGCTGAGGGTTAATTAGATCTACCTGGATTAATTAGAAGTTTGTAGTAATTTACCTACTGTGTTAGATTCTTATTTCCTTATTTCCTCTCTCTCTTATCAATTGTAATAAACTTCCATAAAAGTCAATTTTGACTTGAGATTATTCTTAATTGAGGATTGATAATTGTTTGATCCTCTGGTGACCAATTTTAATATATTCAACCCCAAAACCCCTTTTCCCCCCTTACACTACTCATGAGCTTGAACAGGTTGCTTAGCATCTTGCCAATTTTGTCATCCATAGATAGCACCTAGGAGCATCTCCAACTCTTCATCTACATCAGTGATTCCCAAAGTGGGTGCCACCCCCCACCCCGGTGGATGCTGCAGCGATCCAGGGGAGCGGTGATGGCCACAGGTGCATTTATCTTTCCTATTTCCAGGGGCCTAAGTAATATTTTTTCTGGAAAGGGGGCGGTAGGCCAAAAAAGTTTGGGAACCACTGATCTACGCCATCCCCAGAAAGACTATGCTGGGTTTGCAGCAAAAGGATAGAAACAAATGATGTGACCAATGATTGAGAAATGTCTGAAAAAACTGTCATGTGAACATCATGAAATATAATTGTGCCACAAATGCAAAGAACTTAGAAAAATGTGGGAAGACTTACATGAACTTATGGATAATAAAGACCAAAAGAATAAAACACAATTTTTTAATAATGTAACTAAAGACAGCATTTTTGAAAATAACAACCCAGGTCAGAGGCCATGGACAATATTGGTGCCAGACCATCAAAGTCAAAACATTTTTCCATTCTGTTAATGAACAGTAAACTACCAAAATGTGAACTTACAGGAGCTTTCAGTCACAATAACTATTTTATATGACTTTGGTCAAATATTTGACTTTCTATGAGAAGGTGAGCAACATTTATCTGGAAATGGAAAAGATATCAAAACAAATTGCATCAAGAAAAATCTTTTAAAAAAATAAACAATATATATTAACATAGGCAATGCACAACTTAATTTTGCCTTAATATGAATGCCACCTAAGAAAAGCCAGAATTCATAGGACTATAGGATCATCCCTTTTTCCATAACCCATTAATTTTTTTTATCCTTTGTCCCTTGCCCCCCTTCTCCTTTTTCCTGGCTGGTATCTTGGACTGCTTCTTCTCAATCCCCCACCCCACTCCATCCCTTCCACTGACTCAATTCAGAATTGTTCCAATGGCAGACTCACATTCCCAATTGTTTCCTGTTGTTCGTCTCTTCCTCAGTCTATTATAAGCTACTTTTCCCATTGAACCATTTGTTTTTTAAATTGGGCCATTGAAGAAGAGAACTTAATTATCTAAAGTTATTTTAAGACTTTCTACTTTCAAAAAAAACTAGTACTAAAATAATAATAAAGGCTCCAAAGTCAATAAAATGCATCCTTCACATAGGACCTATCTCCTATTCTCCTTTTTCTCAGTTATTCCTATCAAAGAAACTACAGATAGGTGTTAATTGGTGGGTCTTTGTACACAAAAGACCAAATAAAGAATTGTTTCTATTCTGGAAGAAAGTAGGTTTAATTTATCCTCAGAATTATTAGTTCCAGGAGCTGGAATAATGATACCACTCAAAGGAGGATATGATAGGTCTTTATGTCTGTGATAAAGAGATACACTAGCAATAGGAAGGAGGCTAATATTGAGGCTAAGAGACCCAAAAAGATTAGTGGTACAAGAGCAGGATGGAGGGGTTGGGGAGTAAAAAAGGAACCGCTGAGAGTTAGCCACTTCTCATTGCTTTCTTTTCCCGTTTGGTTACCACTAGTTAGCCACTTCTGATCATTCTTCAAGATAAAATTGCTTTTTTGTCCTAATTTTGAACTCTGAAAGTATTTTTTTGCATGGAAACATTGATGCACTTAGTGATTCTTTTTTCTAAAGGACCACTGGGATAATATTAACTATATTTTAGCACTTGAAGAATCTGAGAACTAGCCACCAATTCCAATAAGAAAGCATGCTTCAAGTTCCTGAAATAGAGAAGAGGGAAACTCCAATCCATATTGACCCCCACATAACAGAGACTTTAGGATGTATGAAAAAGTTTACCAACAGAATGATAGAATTATACTGTGGCTAGATATAGACCTACTAAAGGATAAACTATGTTATGCTCCTGATAGCTTTTCTAAAGCAAGCTGGATAGCACAGCAGAAAATCAAGGGAGCTTCAGAGCTCATCTGCAGAGAGAATGATGCTCAAGGAATGTAGCTTCCCAGCAGCGATAATGGGCCCAAGGTGAAGAACAAGAAAACAGACCCATGAAGTGTCTAAAGTGTGACTTTCCTTGGCCAGGTATATTACTTTCTTCACGTGGGCCTCTCTTCTAATACATGATCTGTGTGTTCACTTTTCCCTCTAATGCCACATACAGTTTGGGGAGAGTTTATCCCACGTTTATGAGAAAAATGTTTTGTTACTACCATTCAGGCTATGCTGTTTTAGCAAATTACTTTTCTTTAAGGTGACTTGGTGAACTAGCCGATAATGTAAAGGTGACCATATCTGCTGGGGCTTATGAACTGAGTTTTCTTCTTGTTTTTATGAGTAGACCCACACAGTACTTTGAAACCCAGATAATTATCCATTGGGGAGTTTCCAACTGCTAAAAAGAATTAGGGGCACAGGCCACATGAAAGGGGAACATAACTAATAATTTTTTTCAAATATTTGGAATACACATATATTAACATATTGTAGAAATTTATTGTATAGATAGTCACTTATATATTATATCATTCCATTTCTGGAGTATTCTGTACTGACCAGATTTATGAGAAGCAGAGATATTATCACTTTCAAATTAAGGGGAATTAGAATATCAATAAAGATTCTAAAAGAAAGAAAAAATATCAATATAACTTTAAAAATGCATAAAATACCCAAAAAGTTCAGAAGGAGGCACAAATGGAGCTATTTCTTCAATACTATTTCAAGTTTAATACATACTTTAAAAAACTTAATAGATGTTCATCATTTCCTATAAATCCTATTTTTTGCTCTTTTTATATTGACATGATCAGGTTTGCTGAGGGCAGTTAAATTCATAATGAAATAAAAAATTTTAAAAATAAGTATAAAGTGAATGACCAACCTAGAAGTCACAAAATGAGGTTTAAAAAATGGATTAGAAGCCAATATGGATTCAGAGCTATAAGAGATATTGAAAGACATCTAGTCCAAAACCCTTATTTTATAAGTGAGGAAATTGAGACTTCAAAGTTATCCAGTTTGCAACACAAATATTATATGGCAGCTTTAAAACTGTTAATCAAATTAATTTTCATTTAAAAATTTTTTTCCACGTTTCCATGATTCATTTTCTTTCCTTCCCTTCTACCCTTCCCCTTCCCAGAGCCAACAAGCAATTCCACTGGTTGTACAAATGTTATCACTTGATACCTATCTCCATATTACAGATTTAAGACCAGAACTAGAGTCTTCTGCCTCTGAATCCAATAGACATTTTACTTATAGGAAGTTGATTTTATGGTAAAAAAGTATAGTAAACTTTTTATAGATTTTTTAAAAAACCAGGGTCTAGGTGACTGCAATGGTTTGGAGGAAATTCAGAATACACTAATCTGGGAAAGTTATGTTGATCTGAACATGATTGAGGATTCTCTTCTTTTTCAATATTTGATATGAACTATTTAGAATCTTTTGCCCCCACCCCCCAAAAAGTTTTGGTGCTTTTTTTTTATATTGGAGTTGTTAGCTCTATTTAGAGCCCTACTTCAAGGCATTAATAACCTCTACATTTTCCCCAATGTAAGAAATGGTGTGTGATATCCAAATGGGTTATCTAGAATCTGTCTAGGTAAGATTCACAAGGAGAGACAAATACATATCTCTAGAGCCTCCACAACTCATACTTCTCCAAGAGAAACTACATACAAAACAATACCGTATAAATGAATTCTCTTCTTGGGAGCAAGAGAGAGTCCCAGATCTCACCCTGGAAAAAAATTCTCGAAGTCTCTAACATATTAAGTTGAGAATAGAGCATGATCCAGGTGCTGCCTCACATCCATGTCCCCTTCTTTCCAGAGTCTTTTTTCTCTTCAGGGACCTAAGAAGAATGTGGAACTGTTTGTCTTCTTTCTCAAGCTGGAAACCAGAAGACCAAGATCTCTCTTCTCATAACCTCTTGCCAAGTCTACCCCTTATGTAGACACTAGAGAGATCAATGGGAGGAATCCCATGAAAATGGAAGCTGAGCCATAGGTTGCACTAACATCCACATCCATCCCCATCATGGCTAAGGTTGGTGAAATGACTATTGAAAGTCCATTGGTATCCTCTCTGGCATGATCTAATTGCTAGATAATTATTAGCTTAACTGAGCATTTTGACAGAGCTATTCTGTCAAAATGCAGGAGAGCAAATACTGCTTAACTCCAGTTGGACAGACGGTACTGAGACAAGGAAAGAATGAGGACACAGAGCTCAGTTTACCTAGAACTGAGGATTGCTGACAGTAAAAGTATAAAAAACAATTTACATTTATCAGCTTTAAGAAAGACAGAAAGACAATTTCTGGTTTAAAAACCATCTTGCTGGTCTAGAGGAAATCACAGCTGCATGGTACATTTTCAGAAATGAAAACAAGGTAAAAGTTCCTTAAGGATTTCCCATGTCCTATTCTATGTGCTGATTTAGATTATGCCAGAAAATCAAGACAGCATTGCTAAGATAAATTTTTATTTGTTTTCACACTGCTGTCTTTTACATACATAGATATCACAGAAAACCCACTCCAGTTTTAGTTCTCCAGAACTGGATTTGTTTTCATCCATCAACACTTTCACTCAGTCTGTGTGAATTGATAGAATGTTTGTGAAGACCAAAAAAAAGCTACAGTTAGGAATACAATCTCAGAAGGAGAGAAGCATTTATTAAGCACCACATGGGTTCTAGAATACAATCTTGGAAGGAAGGAAGCATTTATTAAGCACTACATGGGTTCTTATGTACTAAATACTTTACAAATATTATCTTGCTTAGGTGTATTGGGGTCCTCATCAGCCAGGTGCATCCCTCTTGGTGCATTGCCATTCTTCTTCACATCCTTGACCCCAAGCCTCTGAAGTAGCTGATATGGGCAGGCCAGCACCCCTTCCATGCCTCACAGTGAGAATGCTGAGTCCTCTCTAGCTCAGAGGAAACCTTGAACTTGATCAGAGTTCCCCTTTGATATATGGTACTCCTGGTAGGAGGAACTCCAAGGAGTGGTATTTGAGAAACACCAGTGAGGCAGAGACCTGACCTTGGACTGCTCATCAGGGTCAGGTAGATCTGCACTCTGAGGAGATGTAGTGGCAAGGGAACAGTCTCTTGGCCAAAAAGTTACGAACTGGCAAACTGATGTAAATGTCCCTAACTAGCTGCAAAGAAATTTTTTGGCAACGGCTTCAGTGTTTGGTTATTGACCCCTTGGCCAGAGAAGAAAAGAATGTAGACACCAATTAGCATGTCATATACAAGTACAATCATTCAATGCACTGAAGACCAGGAATATGAAAAACCTAAACCCAGAAGAAATGGATCCACTCATTTCCATCTGTGGCCTGGCAATCAGTTCATTCCAGGGATATAGGAGGCATTTTTCTAGCTCTGGGTTTTAGACTTTACCACTAGAGTCAAAATTGCCTGTGGCCAGATTGCTGAACCATTCATATAATACAAAACAGTATGTCTCTGATTCTCAATTGCTCCATGATTTTTGACAAACAGATGATCAAACAGCAGGAGTCTCCTGAGGATATGGCAGCAGGACAGACTCCTCACACTGTCACTCTCTTGGCTCACAATGACCTAGCTGAAAAGGTTCAGACAGGTGAGAGGCTGAATGTCACAGGGATGAATAGAACTGTTTCTGTTCAAGTAAATCCAAGGATAAGCAATGTTAAATCGGTCTGTAAGACCCACATTGACATCATTCTCTTATCGTAAGACTGATGTAAAAGTCTGCATGGACTTGATGGAGAAAATGAATCAGACTTTTCAGAAAATGCAGAAAGAGCTTGCCAGGAAACCAGTCATTTATGAAAGATTTCCTTCAGCTTTGATTCCAAACATTTATGAATCTAAAGATATCAAAAAAGAGTATTTTGCTTTATCTGATTGGAAGACCAAGAAAGGATTGTAATCACACAGAAAGGGGAAAATAATGAGCTGAGACCAATACGTTTCTGTATGGAATTCCTGGGAACAATAACTCCAAGCTGCCACAATATATCTACAACCTTATTCCCTGTAGACAGAATATATCTAGGAAAGGTTTTGGTGCAGTGGGTCTTACTATGTATAATAAAAGACTCAAACATAAAACAATTGTCTTACGATGTTTTAAGACAGATTCCCTAGTCTTTAGTGAAAATGATATTTGCTGTATTGATGAATTTACGAGATGAACAAAAGCACAAAGTCAGTATTTCATGAAGTAATGAAACAATAGACTCAATTACCACCACTGGAATTATTTGCCATCTGACTGCTCAAACTTGTATCTTAGCATCAGCTAATCCTATGGAGTTCTAATGGAATCCAAAGAAAACTACCATTAAAAATATTGATTCCCCCATACATTACTATCATAATTTGATTTTACTTTCCTCATACTAGACCCTCAAAACGAAGTCTATGACAGACATCTTGTGTGCCATTTGGTTGCCCTTTTCTACCAGAGTGAAGAACAAATAGGAGTTCATGGATATAGAAGTCCTAAAGGACGACACCTTACATGCTTGTAGCTCTTTGAACAAGTGAAGAAGCAAACTAGGCTTTTAATTGAGACCCTTTATCAACCTAAGGAAGATTGAAAATGGCAGAGGAATGGTTTATACATATCCTCAACAGCTGGAATCATTGATAACATTTGTCAGAAACTTATGCCAAAGTACAATTTTCAAACAAAATTGATGCAGTTGGTATGGAAGAAGCAAAATGCCTTCCTTGTGAGGCACTCCAACAGTCTGCATCTGACCCAAGGACTGGGATTGTGGCTACAGCTATTCTCACTACAGGAGTGAGTGCCTCAGCTCAAAAAAGAAAAGAAGAATTAGCTGAGGCTTGGAAGAAACTTATTCAATCAAAGGGCAAAACACTAGCTCGTAAATACCAGCAACTTTTTGAAGATATTCAGGGACAATCTGACATAGCTATTACTAAAGCTATATTTGAAGAAGCTCTACGTGCTTTGGATGATGATGGCTTCCTGACAGTGACTGGAAAGACTGCTCAGTCACTCTCAAGAAATAAGGTAGGAGCAATAACGAACAATTTTATGTTCTGCTTTTCTGCAAACATGTCTCACTTGATTGCTTAACAACTGGTTTTCCTTCATTATTTGCTAATCAGCTAACAGCACTGCTATCAGCATAAATAACTATATTTCTAAAAGGATACTAAGCTCTAATTTTATTCTTTTTTTCAAATATTAATTATCAATATCATGATGAGATATACTCATTATAATGCTCTAATTAAACGTTTTCCTTTTTAAAAATACTATATATATATATATATTATGAAAGACTTCCTTCAGTCTTGATTCCAAATATTTATGAATCTAAAGATATCAAAAAAGAGTATTTTGATTTATCTGATTGGAAGAACAAGAAAGGATTGTAATCACACTGAAAGGGGAAAATTGTGAGCTGAGACCAATACCCTTCTGTATGGAATTCCTGGGAACAATAACTCCAAGCTGCTACAATATATCTACAACCTTATTCCCTGTAGACAGAATATATCTAGGAAAGGTTCTGCTGCAATTGTATGTACTTTTGGCACATGTAAATTTATGTCATTTGATATATTTACATGTGCCAGGCACCACACTAAGTACTTTAAAAACATTATCTCATTTAATCCTTACAAGAACACTGGGAGATAGGCCTATTATTATACCCACATTACATTTAGGGAAACCAAGGCTTAAGAGGTTAAGTGACTTGCTCAGGATCACATAGTTAGGAAGTGTCCAAAGCCATATTAGAACATAGATCTTCCATTAAGAAAACTAGCAGTAGGTAGAATAGTGCATTGAACGTTTATCCTGAATTCAAATTTCATTAACCTTTTAAAGTTTCAGTTTACTCAAAGATAAAATGGGTATAATAATTTCAATAATAGTTTAATGGTTTCTTGAGATAGAAAAAGAGAGAAGGAGGAAAGGAGAGACAGAGATGGGGACAGGAAGAAAAGAGGTACTGGAGGGTTTTGTCCTACAAGAAAAGGGTTTTTGGTCATACAAGAAAAAAACTGGTGCTTCTCCATTTTGGCACCATGTAAGTAAAGTAGACTAAGATGAAATTGACAGGAAAGTCAGATTCAAAAAGAAAATATTCCCTTACCCTAAGTAGTAACTGTAATAAATAGAGAATTATTAAAATAAGTGAGGTAGAATGCTATCTATCATTAAAGAGAAACCAAAGAACAAAACTCCATAAGAATTAAGTGTGTATCTTTTAAAGTGGTATCTCTGTGATCTTTGTTTAACTTCAGTTTATACTCTTTATTTAAAAGTAGGATAAGGGGAAGATTCCTTTGAGACGTAGGGACTAATTTTGTTTTGTATCTCAAAAGAAACTGTGATGGGACCTTTTATTTCTGGTCCTCCACATGAAAGGCAAGTCTAATCCAACTGAGAAGGTTCTAATGATACTCAATGAGATTTCCCTACTATTTCTACCCATTCCCCTCTACCAAAAAGTGTTTGCCCTAGCCAACTCTATTTAATTTTTGAGTTAATTTATAACCTAAAATTCATTTTCGCATTTGTTTTCAAGAACATTGAATTTGAAGGAAGATGAGAATCCAAATTCTATTTCTTTTTTTAATATTTTATTTTCCCAATTACATGTAATAACAATTTTTAACATATATTTTCCAAAATTATAAGATCCAAATTGTCTCCCTCTCTCCCTTCCTTCCACCCTCTCAGAGATGGTAGGCAATTTGATCTGAGTTAAATATGTAAATCATGCGAAACATAACTTTCATATTGGTCATTGTTGTTAGATAATACACATATAAAATCCAAACCTCCAAATAAAAACATAAATAATATGAAAAGCAGTTTCTTTTGATCTTCATCCAATTCCAACAGTTCTTTTTCTGACAGTAGATTGCAGTGTTTGTCATAAATCCTTCAGAATTGTCCTGGATCATTGTATTGCCAAGAGTAGCTAAGTCTTTCACAGTTGAGCACCATACAATATTACTATTATTGTGTACAATGTTCTCCTGGTCCTGCTTATTTTGCTTTGCATCGGTTCACTTTTCTTTTCTTTTTTTTTTTTAAACCCTTGTACTTCGGTGTATTGTCTTATAGGTGGAAGAGTGGTAAGGGTGGACAATAGGGGTCAAGTAACTTGCCCAGGGTCACATAGCTGGGAAGTGTCTGAGGCCGGGTTTGAACCTAAGACCTCCTGTCTCTAGGCCTGACTCTCACTCCACTGAGCTACCCAGCTGCCCCCATCAGTTCACTTTTCTGAAATCATCTCATTCACAGTTTCTTACAGCACAATAGTATTCCATCCCCATTACATGCCACAATTTGTTCAGCCATTCTTCAATTGAATATCCCTTCAATTCCCAATTCTGTACCACCACAAAAAGAGCTACTATAAATATTTTTGTACAAGTGGGTCCTTTCCCCTTTTTTATGATATCTTAGATAAACAGACCTAAAAGTGGTATTATAGGACCAAAGGATATGCACAGTTTTATAGCCCTTTGGGTATAGTTCCAAATTGCCCTCCACAATTGTTGGATCAGTTCACAACTCCACCAACAATGAGTGTCCCAATTTTACTGCATCTCCTCCAATATTTATCATTTTCCTTCACTGTCATATTAAACAATCTGATGGGTGTAAGGTAGTACTTCAAAGTTGTTTTAATTTGTATTGTTCTAATCAAGAGTAATTTAGAACACTTTTTCTTGTAATTAACTTTGTTTTCTTCATCTGAAAATTACTTGTTCATATCCTTTGACCTTTTGTCATTTGTGAAATAACTTGTATTCTTATAAATTCACTTTGATCTCTACAAATAAGTAAATTAATTTATAAAAATTGTCATTTTTATTATATTGGCATGGTCTATCCGTGAGTAATTAATAGTTTTCCAATTGTCTAAATCTAACTCTTTTTTTTAAAAGTGTTTTGTTATTGTGTTCATAATTCCTGTGTTTATCTTGGAAAGTAGATTCCTAGGTATTTTATGTTTCCTAGAGTTCTTTTAAATGGAACTTCTCTTTCTATCTTATTACTGCTCTATGTTGGTAATATATAGACTATATAATTTATGTGAGTTTATTTTGTATCCTGAAACTTTGCTAAAATTATTTCAACTAGTTTTTTTTTACTTGTTTATCTAAGGTTACCATCATATCACCTACAAAGAGTAATAGCTTAGTTTCCCATTACCAGCTTTAACTCCTTCAATTTCTTTTTCTTCTCTTATTGCTAAAGCTAGCATTTTAGTACAATATTAAATAATAGTAGTAATAATGGGCTTCCTTGTTTCACCTCTCTTCTTATTGGGAAGGCTTCTAATTTATCTCCATTGCAGATGAAACACATTGATGGTTTTAGATACGGAATACTTGTCATTTTAAGGAATGGTTTGTGTATTCCTTCACTTTCTAGAAATCAGCAATGTATTAGAGTTGTAAAAAGAATTTGGTAGGACTCCTTCTTTGCCTATTTTCCCAAATAGTTTATATAGTATTGGGATTCATTGTTCTTTAAATGTTTGATAGAATTAATTTGTGAATCCATCTGGCCCTGGGGATTTTTTCTTAAGGATTTCATTGAAGGCTCATTCAATTTCTTTTTCTGAAATGGGATTAATTAAGTATTCTATTTCCTCTTTTGTTAATCCGGGCAATTTATGTTTTTGTAAATACTTGTCCATTTCACTTAGATTGTCTGATTGGTTTGAGGTTTCCCTCAAACTCCACCTGCTCCACCATCCTGGCTCTTCCCTCTTGTTTTTCCCCAAATCTATTTCTGTTCATCATTATTGTTGTTGGGTTTGGTTTTGGGTTCATTTTTGGTTGGTACTTGTGAGGTCTTGAGTAAATGTCCTTTTTGGACTTTTTTCCTCATGGGTAAAGTGAAAGGGCAGGACCCTTTGTTCCCTTGGGTCCCTTAGAACTATACATTTCTGTAGTATGTACAGAAAAGAAATACCTTCTCAGAGGAATTGCTCCACCATTACAGTTCTGTGGTCCTTAAAGGTCTGATTCGTTGGCCCCTCTATATGCCAGATATCTATAGAAAGTGGAAGATATTTGGGGTTTTGTTTTATTTGAGTGCTTGTTAGGACATTAAAGATGTATCAGAGGAAACAAAGACTAGCTGTAGGAGAGAGTGAAATGAGGAAAATTTAAGGGAGAAGTATCTTCTTTTGGAGTCTTTCTGAATGAGAACATAGGAAGGAGTTTATTGGGACTTTGTTTAAGCTGAGAAAATCAGGAGCTGGATAATCAAATGGTGTTTGTTTTTTTTTAATACTTGTGAAGTTCAGAAATAAGTGGAGAAATTTTCTCATTTTTTAAAAATAGATTAGATTGGAAAGTGAGGTTGGTTGACCATGGAGTGAGGCATGTAAGTGGCATAGTGGATGGAGCACTAGCCCAAGAATCAAGAAGACTCACCTTTTTAAGTTCAAATCTGGCCTCAGACATTTACTAGTTATATGACCCGAGTCATTTAATCCTGTTTCCTCAGTATCCTTCTCTGTAAAAGGGAGAAGGAAATGGCAAATCACATCTAATATCTAGCATCTTTAAATAAAACTTCATGGGGGGTCATAAAGAATCAGATATGACTAAACAACAACTAGGTGGAGTGAGGGCTAACAGAAATGCATTCTAAATGGTATCCATAAAACATAAAGAGAATTCAAATAATAACCATAAGCTACATTTATAAATCATTTAAGATTTACAGAACTCTTTACACATATTATCTCAATTTACTTTACAACAAAACTGTTATGTAGGTACTATTATTATCCCCATTTCACTGATGGATAAACTAAGACACAGAGAAGTCAAGTCACTTTCCCAGTGGCACAAAAGAAGTAAATGTCCAAAGTCATATTTGAACTCAAGACTTCGAATTCTAAGTCCAATGTTGTTTCCACTGTACCACCTGGTTACTTTGAAGAAGGTCTTCTGCTCATTGAATACTTTGTGGAGGTATTTCATGGATTCCACATATAAATCTGGAGCCATTCACTTCCTAAGGTTCAGTGAGTGGGGAGTGTAAGCAGGAGGGAGAGAGAAATTATGCAAATATAGTTCAAGTCTTTATCTAATGCATTCTCTACAGACAAGTAACTATAAATCATATTCCAAATTTTGAATTCAAATAGAATAGAAGAGTAATTATCACAGGAAAACCAAGTAGTCATATTATTCTTTGCTTCTCAAATTCCCACAGTCCTGGTAGGAGAGTGAACGCTCCCCAGGCAACTCCGATTCTTTGAGTGGCATCCCAGCTGACTCCAACTCACAGACACCAACTGAGCCTCCCTGATGTTCCATTCTGTCTCCAAAGCTGCTGTTGCTCTCTTTCTATAAAGCTGCCATTTACCTCATTCACAAGCTGCTGTTGGCATATGCATCTATATGCCTGTGGGGCATTTTCTTCTTCAAAGAGAGTATTATCATTCTTTTGTAAGATTGCTACCATGCCTGGGACAAACCAGCACATTTTTAATTCTTTCCTTATTTTAAATCTATAGCTATGTGAGGCTGGCACACCAAGGGGACCCTCAGGGATCTAACTGTCAAGAATTTTTTTAACCTCATTAAATCCTTCTCAACATGAAACCCTCAGACTTTCCTGATTGTCAAAATAGGAAGAGTAAATGCCTTTCAACTATTATCATGTCCCTAGCAGCTAGCACCAGAGTCATGCAAATTACCTTGATGCTTCAATAAGCTTGATGAGAGCCACTTAGCAACACTGGAAAGAATATGGAAGATTTCATGCCCTTGTCTATCCTTTCCCCTATATTCTTGCTAATATGGCTCAGATCCCTGTGTAGAACCCAGAAAGAGTCAGAATTAAAAATCCAGACCCATGTATAATATGATAGTGAAACAGGCTTCTCTGTAGGAATTCCTAACTTACAGACCTTTGCCTTCCAGACCTCCCCCCTTACCTGAAGGAATTCCTTCCAGACATTCCCCCCTTACCTGAAGGAATTCCTTCCAGACATCCCCCCCTTATCTGAAGGGACCACCCACCTCCCATACCTCTCCCCTGCTGGGCCACCTACCTTGGAGACCTCCCCCTATCCTGGCCTCTGCTGCCTACCACTCTATAAATACCCAGCTCAGGCACAGCTCGTGGTCACACATCAGACTTACAATGTGAGACCCTTGGTTTAAATTAAGACAATAAAGTACCTTTGCATCTTGCATTGGTGGTTCAGACTCAATTACTGAGATAATTCTCCAGACACATCACCTGTCTTTTCAACAAATGGAAACAGGCAAAAATCCCATAGAACAAAAGGTATGAAGGATGCTTCACGCCAATGAGAACCACTGAAGTTATGGGGGAACGACACTCAAATACATGAAGGATCTATGATTTCTTCAATAAAGGGAACTCCTCTACCAACAAAGATTTCTATGTAGGTAAATTCTAGAGAGTTTTACAAGTCACAGAGAGATTTTAAGAGATATACCCAGCATCATACAGCTAGTAAAAATCAAAAGTAGTATTTGATGCCATATTTCCTTGACCAGAAATCTACTGCTCCATTTGCCTATGGACCTACAGGTAAAATAAACATAATAGCAAGCCAGAGAAGAATATTTACAATCATTCAAAACTGGATAAAATTAGAGAGAAAGGAAAAATCCCTTCTAATTTCAGATCAAGAAGAGCTGGAAACTGGAATTTTTTTTTTCTCTTCTATTCCTTCCTTCCCCTCTACACACACACACACACACACACACACACACACACACACACACACACACACACAATAGAAGAAATCATAGCAGCAAAAATGGGAGTATAATTCAGAAAGTAGATTTTAGAAGATTTCAGGCAATTTCATGGAAATATGGTCATCAACCATCTATTGAAACAAAAAAAAAGATTTTTACATAATCCTTGCATTTTTTTCTTTTTCTCCCCATTACAGTCTGAAAACCTCATTTAATGTTACATTTCTCTATACTCAGTCTTAGTAAATAGTTTAGAAGAAGCTCTTGAAGTGAGTTTATTTTACTAGTTTTGAGAGAGGAAACCACAGGAGAAAAACACAAGTATTCTCAATTTAGACACTGGAATATTCATGCATGAATAACTGAATAAGCAGCCAAAGTTTTAAATACACACTTCACCTGTGACCAACCCTCTGTGAATAACTGTCACCACATGGGACTGGGAAGACAAATGGCATTTTAAGTAAGACAATTAAGAAATCTAGAGTTTGTTGTCTATTCCATAGAGTTAAAGAACAAGCATTAACTTTAAATTGTGTTTTTCATTGAATCTGCTAGTGCTACACTATTAGGTTCCTTTATAGTATTGGATTGGGAGTCAGGCAAATCTAATCCAAAATCCTGCATCAGAAATTTAGCTGTGAGACTCTACGTAAATCAATTAATTTCTCTGTGCCTCATTTTCCTCAAATGTAAAATCAAAGGTATTAGTCTTAATGACCTCTAAGACCACTTCCAGGCCTAAGTCTATGGCCTTTTCCTCTTCTTTTATTGTGCTTCTTTTATTCCTCGTTTTTTGAAAAACACAGTAATTTTTTTTTTCAAAAGAGAAAAAAAGAAACAAAATTTAGGCTGAAAATGCAAAACCTGAACCAAAAAGTAGGTATGTGAACATAGATAAACACATAAACATTTTATTCATTATAGACAACTTTAAATCTCTTTCATTTTATTTGCTATTAGAAATTTGAGTAGGGATCTAATCAGTTTATTACTGAGATCCGGTTGTTGTAGGGATAAAACTTGGGGTTTGTAAACTGAGCATAATCTGCCGCTCATCCTAAAATGGGATATTTGCAATAATGATTACCTTATAGAAAACTTGTAAAAGAAGAAAATTCAGCCTTCCTTTTAAGGCTCTGATAAGCAGCAAGAGGGATATGGTAATCCAAGACTTGGAAACTAATTAGAAGAGAGTATTCTGATAACTTGGGGTCCATAAAACAAAAAGTCCATGCCAGGAGGTCATATGAAATAAGGAAGGTCAAGTAAGCCCCATATTTCTTTCTGAGGTAATAGTGTAGGACCTAGGAGAGTCACAGGTAGGGAGGACCATAGGTGTGTCAGGTTCCAATTAGTCAAGGTAGGTCAGAGTCCCCAAGAGAAGACCAATATGATTAGAAACCTAGGCTGAGAGAACACAAGGCAAAGACTCAAACACAAAGGGATATAGGGAATCGGCAGCCAGCATGTCTTGATAAAGAAGCACATATAATACTCACATGCTAATTGTAAATTCCATGAGGGCAAGATTAGACAAGGTACCCAGAGCCTAGCAAACTTCTGAACACAATAAACATCTTAATTCATGATTGTTGAAAAATCGAATTGTTCTAAAATCCCTTGTTTAGAACCTGAATGACTGAAAATGTTGACCAAAAAGAATATCCAGGCAGTGGCAAACAAATAAACTGGACCATCGAACTATAGACTCTTCTACTGGAAATGGACTGAAAGAAAGAACTATGGGAGCAGAAATGCACAGGCAAAACATATAACATCACTTATCACTTGTATATACGGATATGTGATTTGGAGTGTAGGCTTTAAAAAATTGCTCTATAGCAAAAACGAATAATATGGAAATAGGTATCAAATGATAACATTTGTACAAGCCAGTGGAATTGATTGTCAGTTCTGGGAGGGAGGAGGGAAGAGGAGACAGAAAGAAAATGAATCATGTAAACATAGAAAAATATTTAAAAATTGAAATAAGAAAGGAAGGGAGGAAGGAAGGGAGGAAAGAAGGAAGGAAGGGAGGAAGGAAGGGAGGGAGGAAGGAAGGAAGGAATGAAGGAAGGAAGGAAGGAAGGAAGGAAGGAAGGAAGGAAGGAAGGAAGGGAGGAAGAAAGAGAGAGAGAGAAAGAGAGAGAGAGAAAGAAAGAAAGAGAAAGAGAGAAAGAAAGAAAGAGAGAGAGAAAGAAAGAAGTGGGTCTTTAAAGACAACAAGATAGCAGAGTTCAGGTATTCTAAAACTCTAAATGAGGGATGAAGACTACTCCACCTCAGCTACTTCTTAGCTTCTTATAGGAAGATAATGGAGGTCCCAAAATTCATTGACCTCATTATGCCATGGAAGAAAATAAAACGTTGATCTCCTCAATGGCATATCTATTCTTTATGATTCACATATCATTCTGGTAGACTCTACCTCCTCAGGATTCTGCTCCAGATCTTCCAATGAGAAATTTCAAGTACTTAAATTTACTTTAAAAAATGGACATGGGTTCCGGGTTAAGATGGCAGCAGAGTAAAAAGCAGGTGCTTGACCTCTCCTAACCCACACATATAGGACTCTTCAAGGGGACATAAAAACAAATCCAGATGAACGAAGGGATCCCACAACAGGGCACAGCATTGAAGGTACGTGGAATCGGGGCATTTCCATGCTATAAAGGGGTGAAATAGCTCCCACTAAAATGCAAGCTGAGCAACCCCCTTCCTCCCCCACACCACCTACAGTGCCAAAGCCAGCTCAAAAGACTTAGAGCAAGTTTGGGGCACCCATTAAGTCACTGCCAGCTACCTGGGGTCATCAGGGCCTGCTCCTGAGAGCAGCAAGACTTAAGACCCCAAGAGGCTAAAGAACGTGCGGACTTTGAACACAGACCCTGAGCTCAGGCGTGGTCGCAGCTGCAGACATGGATCCTGAGTGCAGGCTCAGACCTTGGGTGGGGACCCAGTGCAGAGAGGTGCACAGCTGTGGAAGCAGCACCCTGAGACTGTTAAAGGAGCCTTGGACAGAGGAACAAGCAAGAGGACCACCAGGAGGCTTGACCCTGAGAACAACTAGACCTGAGACCTCAGGATCCTAAAGAGCACAGACAGACTCTGGGCATGAGCATAAAGCTGAGAGGGCGCTGGGCTAACAATGGCAAGCCAGAGACAAGAACCCCAAAAGAGAAAGATCATCAAGAAGAAATCTGTAACACTCGACAGCTTTTACACAGATAAAATCCAGACAACAGAGCAAACAGCAGAGGAGAATGAACAAGCAATCATATCCAAACCTTTCCTAAAAAATGAAAACTGGTCACAAGCTATTGAAGAATTCAAATCTGAGATTATGAGAAAGATGGTAGAGAACTGGCAAGAAAATAACAGTTTAAAAGGCAGAATTTCGCAATTAGAAAGTGAGGCTCAGAAATCAAATGAATTGATAAGCAAATTGGAGACCAGAAATGACCAGCTGGAAGCCTTGAAGAACCAAACAGAGCAGATTCAAAAGGAAAACCAAAAAATTATAGCCTAAAACCAGTCTCTAAAGGCTAGAATTGGGCAATTAGAAAAAGATGCCCCCAAATCAAAAGAATTAACAAGCAAATTGGAGACCAAAATCAAACAGCTGGAAAACAGGATAGACCAAATCAAAAAGGAAAATAATTTTCAAGCTGGCCAATTCTGGCTTTTAAGATTTTATTTTCTTGTTTTAGCTCATGTATTTCCTTTTTCAAATTGTCTTCAGCCTCTCTTGATTGTTTTTTGAGTTCCTGAAGTTCTTGAATTAATTGAGTTTTAAATTCTTGAGTTAATTGAATTTTGAGAGCTTCCAAAAGCCTGTGTGCAGTTCGCTGGAACTACTTCCTCTTCTTCTATTTCTGTTTCATTTGCTCCCTTTTCACTTCCTTGAAAGAAGCTGTCAATTGTCATTTCTTTTCTCTTTTTCTGTTGCTTACTCATGTTTTTACCCCTTCCTCATTCTGCTAGTTTGAGCAGATATATTTAATGATGTTTGATGAAAGATCTTCCCCCCCAGGGGCAAAGGTTTGTAGTTACTTTCTCTGCCTTTGGAAGACTTCTCAGTCTGTCCAATTGTTGGGATTAATCCTGTATTGATTGGATTAATCTGCCCTGAGGCTGAAACCTCAAAACCTTGAGGGAAGGGAAAACAAACAAACAAACAAAAACCAAAAAAGGTGGGGTGACAAGAAGGAGCGTTTTCTCTGAACTGAGTTCTCCAGCAGTGGGGTCCCCCTACACTGTTCGCTGTGTTTGATGTGGTTTTCTTTCCTCTTGAAGCTCTGTGTTCTTTATCTCGGTATGAGGAAGCCAAGCCAGGCCATCTGCACTCTGGGGTTTGGCTCTCTCTAAGCCACCATCTTCTGGGCATTTTTGCTGTGTTTCTCTGATTTTCTCCTCCAGTCACCTCTCCAGTGCCTGTGTTTGACTCCCTGAATCCTATGCCAGCAAGGTCCTCTCTCCTGACCAGTGCACCCACCAGCCCTGAGATTTCCCCAATCCCTGGAGACTCTGCACAGCATGTGGGGGAGGCATCCTGGGATCCTGGGATTCCCCTTCTATGCCCTCAGTCCTGATAGTTCAAGTATTGAAGCCTTTTTCTTGGCTTACCCCTTTAGTTGTGCTGCAGTAGGGTTCCCCCTGCTCTGTCCCATTATTAGATTTGGTCCTCTTTCTTCTCGAAGCACATTGTTTTCTATCTCAGTGTGTAAGAGTGCAGAGGTTTTAAGATTTGCTCTGTCTATGCCGCGATCTTCCCGGAACTCCCAGTTAAAACCTTTTTTCAAAAAGGAAAATCAACAGAATATAGCAGAAAACCAGTCTCTAAAGACAAGAATTGGGCAAGTAGAAGACAATGATCTCTCAAGACAACAAGAACAAATAAAGCAAAGACAAAAGAATGATAAAATAGAAGGAAACATGAAATATCTTACTGAGAAATTGACAGATCAAGAAAAGAGGTCTAGAAGAGATAATCTGAGAATCATTGGTCTTCCTGAAAAAGCAGAAATTAATAGAAATTTGGACTCCATACTAAAGGAAATTATTCAGCAAAATTGCCCTGAAGTTCTACAACAAGAGGGCAATATAGACATTGAAAGGATCCATAGATAACCCTCTACACTTAACCCTGAAAAGACAACCCCCAGGATATAATAGCCAAATTAAAGAGCTTCCAAGTAAAAGAAAAAAATTTTACAAGAAGCCAGAAAGAGACAATTCAGATATCAAGGAGCACCAATCAGGATCACACAGGATCTCCACACTATAAGACCGCAAGGCTTGGAATATGATATTCAGAAAGCCAAGAGAACTGGGTCTACCCATCAAAACTGACTATATACTTCCAGGGGAAAGTATGGGAATTCAACAAGATAGAAGATTTCCAAGTATTTGCACAGAAAAGACCAGGACTAAATGGAAAGTTCAATATCCAACCACAAAAACCAGGAGAAACATGAAAAGGTAAATAAGAAACAGAGGGGAAAGAAAACTCTTATTTTTAAATTTGCCTCTTTAAGGGTTTCAGTAAGATCTAATTATTTGTACTCCTATATGGAGAAATGTTATGAGTAATTCTATGAACTGAACTCTATTCACTATTATAGTATCCACTATTATAGTAATTAGAAGAATTATTCACAAGGAGAGGTTGGAGTACTAAATGGTCTAAGATGATAAGGGGATGGGTGGGAAAGAGGGGGGTGAATAGTAGATGACACCAAGAGAAACTTGAATGAATAAGAAAAATAGGATATTCTATTACACACAAAGAGGGCATGGGAAGGGGAGGGGATGAATACTATTATAAGAAGGAGAGGAAGAGAACATTAAGAGGTAATATTTAAACCTTATTCTCAATAGAATTAACCCTGAGAGGGAAGAGTAGCTATATCCATTGAGATATAGAAGTACTGAGAAAGTCAGAAGGGATAAACCAAGGGGAGCAGAGGAGTGGGGAGGTCAAAAAAGGGAGGGGAGGAGAAGGAATTCATTAGGCCTTAAAAATAAAAAGAGGGGAATAACAAGGGAGGGGGATAGAAAGGGTAGTAAATCAAAGGAGGGGACAAGGGTTACTGGTTTAAAACAAACCACTGGTTTAAAAGGAAATAGCCTAAGAAGAAGGGGTAGAACTAAGAGAGGATACCAAAATGTTGGGGAATACACAAATGATAATTATAACTCTGAATATGAATGGGATGATTGATTATACTAAATTAAAAAGCTTTTGTACAAACAAAAACAATGCAACCAAAATCAGAAGGGAAACAACAAATTGGGAAAAAATCTTTATAACAAAAAACTCTGACAGGGGTCTAATTACTCAAATATACAAGGAGTTAAATCAATTGTATAAAAAAATCAAGCCATTCCCCAATTGATAAATGGGCAAAGGACATGAATAGTCAATTTTCAGATAAAGAAATCAAAACTATCAATAAGCACATGAGAAAGTACTCTAAATGTCTAATAATTAGAGAAATGCAAATCAAAACAACTCTGAAGTATCACCTCACACCTAGCAGATTGGCTAAAATGAGTGTAGGGGAGAGTAATGAATGTTGGAGGGGGTGTGACAAAATTGGGACATTAATGCATTGCTGGTGGAGTTGTGAACTGATCCAATCATTCTGAATGGCAATTTGGAACTATGCTCAAAAAGCTATACAAGATTGCCTGTCCTTTGATCCAGCCATACCATTGTTGGGTCTGTACCCCAAAGAGATCATAGATAAACAGACTTGTACAAAACTATTTATAGCTGCGATTTTTGTGGTGGCAAAAAACTGGAAAAGGAGGGTATGCCCTTCTATTGGGGAATGGCTGAACAAACTGTGGTATATGCTCGTGATGGAATACTATTGCGCTCAAAGGAATTATAAACTGGAGGAATTCCATGTGAACTGGAAAGACCTCCAGGAATTGATGCAGAGCGAAAGGAGCAGAGCCAGAAGAACATTGTACACAGAGACCAATACACTGTGGTAAAATAGAATGTAATGAACTTCTGTACTAGAAGCAATACAATGGTCCATAACAATTTGGAGGGATTTATGGAAATGAATGCTACCCATATTCAGAGGAAGAACTGCAGGAGTGGAAACAGAAGAAAAGGCAACTGCTTGAACACATGGGTTGATGAGGACATGATTGGGGATGTAGACCCAAAACTACCACACCAATGCAACTATCAACAATTTGGAGATGGGTCTTGATCTATGACACATGTTAAAACCAGGGGAAATGCGCAACGGCTATGGGGGGGGAGGATTTGGTGGGGGGGGGGAGTGAAGGGGAAAGTAAGAACATGAATCATGTAACCATGATAACTTTTCTAAAAAATAAAAATTATTTTAAAAAAATTTATGGAATGAGGATCTCCTCCCATTGAGATGGTCTAATATTGACAGACCTAATAATTAAAATGATTCATGTTTTTAAAAAAATGGACATGACATGATTTAAAAAGATAGAGATGAGGGGTGAGGGGGAAGATGAAATTAGAAAGTAGACCTTAGTCAAAAAAAATGGACCAAGGCATTCATATATTCATAGATCATTGTACAATCTACTAATCCACTCAAACACAGAAAATTGTACATTAAGAGAGTAAAGTCTAGTTGACAGTACCAGCATTCTTGGTCTGATCTATGAATGGAAGAAGGGTTAATGATTCTTATAAAAACAACATCAATTTTCTTTTCAGGCTGGAAGAGAAACACCTCAAGAAACACATAAGGGATGGGCCAGGAGACATAGATAAAAGTTCTTTTTTTAAACTCTTACCTTCTCTCTTAGAATTCATACTAAGTATTAATTCCAAGGCAGAAGAGCAGTAAGGAATAGGCAATTGGGGTTAAGTGATTTGCCCAGCTAGGAAGTGTCTGAATTTCCATTTGAACCTAGGACCTCCCATCTCCAGGCCTGGCTTTCTGTCCACTGAGTCCCCAAATACAAATTTTTAAATGAACATTCAGTGACAATGTAGAAAATGGTCCATTTTTTTAGTCTTTCTTGAGAATGTGCATAAAGAGATTATGATGGGTCAGAGACACAGGAATAGCATAGAGTTAGCTAACTATGAAAGCCTGCTTCTACCTGTCACAACCAGAAGGGGGGATGTAGCTAGAAAAGTCTTAATGCTTTGAGAAATTTTTTTCTTAAGGAGATCTAATAAAGAACAGTAAGGATACTTCCTATTCTCTCTTTGTCTCTGTCCAAGTTGACAAACATTTAGTTCAAAGTTTTCTGCTCTTTAGACTTGTCCATAATTCTTGATTTAATTGGTACGTTAAAGTTAGTTTACACTAGAAAAGAATATGAAGTCTCATGATTTTTTTTTAATTCAAATGCTTCAAAGTACATAATTAGTCTTGGTATACAGGTAAAAGTGAATAATAATAATAATAATAATAATAACTTGTATTTTAAGGTTTGCAAAATGTATTGCTTATGTATTTATTGAATGAATGTTATTTCATTTAACTTTCCTATGAACCCTGTGAAATAGGTGCTATTACTATCCCTATTTTATAGACAAGTGTTATAGAGAAATTAGGAAAGTAAGTGAAGGTGACAGGCAGAAAGCAGAATAAAGATTCCAGAACATTGGGTGAGTGACTGGCTGAGTGTCAATTATTCCCTGGACTTTCACCTGGATAGGGCTATCTGTTCTTTCTCTCAATATCTTGTCTCTGTGAATCACCAACCATCAAGAGTTCACTGGCTGGAAGGAGTTTGAGTTGTAGGTGAGACACACACTGGTGGACAGTGGTGTCAAGAGCCTTACTCCCTCTCCATTTTGGATTTACTTGCTATTAACAAATGGATTCCTGGAGGATCTTTGGAGGACAACAGAAGTGAAATCCCTAATCTGCTCAATTGGACCTGTTTTACTTTCCAGATTTACTTTACTTAAATATCATCATAGGGAAACTCTGGATAGGATTTGAGTTAGGCAGCTGGGTGATTTTAGTAAGATCGGTTAGAAAACCTGTTGGACCTTGGTAGGAGGGAATCCGGACCTGTTTCTAAATTAGTTAATTCCAATCCCTTCCCTACCAATCCCTGTTAATTAAATAAACCTTATTGTTGTCATCTAAGAACCTCACCCTGAAAATCCTTTCTCAGATCAAGTTTTGGCCCAAGAGTATCTAAGAACCTGGAGGATTCAGTTATCAGTCACCAAGCTATATACCACCCATAGTAACCCTATCTATACTTTATTTAACATCCAAAGCTTTTATTTTTTCACAAAGAACCTGAGGATGAGAAAGAATTAGTGACTTTTTCAGGGAAATATAGCTGTCTAATATGGGATTGAATTCAGGTCTTCCTGATTCTGAAGCTCTATCTACCATGCTAACTAGATGAATGAAGAATCATTGGGAAATAACAATTGGTGGGGTTCAGGAGCAATATAAGAATGATAACTACGTATTTTTTAAATTTTCCATCAATTTTTTTAGTTACATGTAGAAACAATTTTTGACAATTATTTTTTTAAATTTTAAACCCTTAACTTCTGTGTATTGACTTATAGGTGGAAGATTGGTAAGGGTAGGCAATGGGGGTCAAGTAACTTGCCCAGGGTCACACAGCTTAGAAGTGTCTGAGGCCGGATTTGAACCTAGGACCTCCTGTCTCTAGGCCTGGCTCTCAATCCACTGAGCTACCCAGCTGCCCCCTGACAATTATTTTTTGACATTTTAAAATTCAGATTTTCTCCCTCTCTACTCTCTCCCTCCAACTTAGTGAATAGTCTGACACAGTTTATTCCCATACTTTCATGTAATACATATTTCCATATTGCTCATGTCTTGATAAAGGGCACATATCACACACTCAATAGAAATAACATGAATGAAACATAGTGGAAACTGGCATATTTTGATCTACACTCAGATTCCAACAGTTCCTTCTTCAACTGTGGAAAGCATTTTCATCATGAATCCCTTGTGGTTATCTTGTAAACTTGCATTGATAATGGTTTAATCCTTCATAGTTAATCATGGTATAATATTTCTGTTTCTCTACAGATTGTTCTCCTGGTTCTGCTCACTTCACTTTGCATCATTTCATGTAAATCTTTCCAGGTTTTTCTGAACTCATTCTATTATAGTTCCTTATGGCACAATAATATTCCATCACAACCATATTCCACAACTCGTTCATCCCTTCACTGAGTGATGGGCAATTTCCAATTCTTTGCCACTACAAAAAAGAGCTGCTAAAAATATTTTGGTACAGTATACTTAGAGAAATCCTTCTGTAGGTGTGGAGTTGAGGGCAGTCACTTGTGTGTAGGCTATTCCCTATCTGAAGAGAGAGAGAATATTTGGATAAGGTTGATGACACCCACATTCCAAGAAGGGGAGAGATAAGATGGGGAGTATCTTTCCCTTTTGTTTTCATCTTCAAATTTCTGATTTTTCTGTACATAAGCTGCAATAAAATAATAGATTCAGAGCTGGAAGGGGCATAAAAGGTAAATAAGTCTAACCTCTTCATTTTGCGGATAAGTGTAATGATATTTTGCAAATAACATGGAGAGCAAGATGATGGACAGTTGTCTGTTTAGGAGATGGAATGAGCTGAGACTGGCAGGAAGTGCCATTTGCCAGGACAGTTAGAAGCTCAGGTATATAAGGAAGGATTTGAACTGAAATCTGATCTCAATCTGGAGATTGGGTTTTGGGAGTGGGAGGTTTTGGTTTGATTTGGGTAGGCCATAGGTCAACTGGAATTACCAGCATCCTGCACTAACCAATTTATAGTCTCAGATCCTAAAATACCTTTATACCAAATAACCTGTTCCTGATTCATACTCCAAGAGCAAACAACAGCATCTCTTAGCTAAACAACCTGATTCTGGTTGAACTCTGTCTGGCTCTGCCAGGCTGGCAGTGGGCTATCAGCAACTGATAATTGACAAGCCTGATTACCGCCACTTCAAGTACCATCTTCCATCACTAGCTTAGATTAAGAATCTCCTGTTTCCCTCTTCCCTGTCATTTCCCCGCTTCCCTCCCTAAGCTTGTTAATATTAAATCTTCAAATTTACCTAAAGTGGATGTTATCTTTACCTTAGGGCTTAGTGGTTATACATTTGGGAATTTGAGGGAAGAGGAGACATTTCAATTAAAGTGAAGCATAATTTGCAGTCAATTGGCATTATCCATACTAGACCAGAATAGACAGTTAGAAGTAGCTGTGTAATCCCAATCATAGATGCTTCACTTAGCTGACTCTTCTGGGACACTGTTATTCTGAAGTTGAGTTTAGCAGATTCATTACAACTAATTTTGTGGGGTCCTTTGTGTTTCACTATCTCAATTTAAGTGTTACACTTGGGTACTACTCACACACAATCAGCTTCAGCTCCTCATATCACCTGAACCTTTTATAACATGAGGAAACTGAGGCCTAATGTAAAGTGAATTACCCAATGCATTAAGTGGAAGAGACAAGATTAGATTTTACTCCAGTTCCATTTATACTGTATTCCTTTCTCCCAGCTGCAACTTATCTGAGCTTAAATTGCTAAAAAGTCTTTAGCTCTTTCTCATCTACTTCATGGCCAGAAATGCATAGGCATGTTCAAATTACTTACTTATCAATTAATCAGCAAGTCTATATTAAGCATCTGCGATGTTCCAAGCTCTAGGTTGCAAAGACAAAAATGAAAAATTATCTGCCTTCAAGGACCTTACATTCTTTCACAGAGAAGATATGTTCATGAATAAATACATTCAAAATAAAATAAGATAAATTTGGTTTGGGCGAGGTGAAAGCTAGCATCTAGGAGATTAGGAAAGGATTGATAATGAAAGTGATACTTAGAGTCTCAATCAAATAAGGAATTTTGAGTCTCTTTGGTGAGGGAGGAGTGTATTCCACTCATGAGGGATAGCTAATACAAAAATATGAAGAGAGTGGGACATAAAGCATCATGTGGGGAAAACAATACGGTCAGTTCAGCTGGACTATAAAGTCCATTTTTTCTCGAATTGGTCCTGAGTCCCCAATTGATATTCATCGATTCATTTAGGTAACATGGACAGAGTGTTGGACTTTGAATAAGACCTGAAATCAAATTCTACATTAGACATTTATTAGCTTAGATGTGTGACCCTCATCCAGTTACCCTCAGCAGCCTCCTTCAGACTTAGTTTCTTAATCTATAAAATGGGAATAAAAATAGGAGGCTAGTAATGCAAATGAAGACTAGAAAAGTAGGTTGGGGCTGTGTGGTGAAGGGCTTTAAAAACCAAATGGGGGAGTTTACATTCACAGCATTATCAGTGCTGCACTTCAGAAGCCTTTGCTAATTTTAGAATCTCATCAGGGAGGTTGCCTAATCTATCATTCTCTAAATGTACACTTGGATCATTCCAGAGATGGAGAACTTATTTTTTGAACTGGTCTTTATTTCAGGCCAATTATTCACGAATACCTTACCAGATAGAATTTATCCTATCAATGCACATTTAGGCAGTCTTACCAAAAGACCTAATAATTTAGGCAGCTGGAAGCCTATTGCCTAACCAGTGAATCAGTAGCCAAAGTAAGAAGATTTACATAGAGATGAGAGAGAATTCATCTCCCTGCAACAGAAACAAATGGGAAAGTTTTTCTCTTCTGCAGCTGTAGATGGAGCTTTGGTGTGTCCTGCAGAGCTGTAAGAGGAAAACAGAGCTGAGAGGAAATTAAAATTTCAACTCCATAAAAAACACTATAGTTCAGGGCTGATGTATATCAAGAGGACAGAATAAAGAAACATACCCCACTGGAGTTTGGGTTCATTAGACAGCAGTTCAACAAGTAATTTCCATGTGCCTACTGTGTCTTCAGCTCTGCGCAAGATTCTATGGAGGACATGGAAGAAATATGAGATACTATTCTTACTGATAGAGTTTTAAATTGCATGAAAATCCTAGGATTTGAATCTAGGAAAATCTCTGAAGACCCCAAATGATTTAATTTTAGAATTTGATGTGACCTACATTTCTTTAAAATTCTTTTATCATTTTTGCCATGTAGAACGAGTATTGGATTGAAATCAGAAGACCTCGGTTCAATTCCTTCTCTAATAATTACAATCTTTGTGATGTTGAAAAGACAAGGTTTAAACCTAGACCTTTTAGTTTGGTCATTTGTGGCCATGGAAAGATTTTTGACACCAAATGGACTAGAAGTGAAAATATAAAAAGAAGAGGAAAGAGGGACATGAATAGGGGTGAAAATTATTTTTAAAATTTGATGAATTTTAAAGGAAGAGTAAAGCATAAAAGAATAAAAGTACTTGAAAGGGGGGAAAAGAAAGAGAAAAGTGGGATCAAGAAATACTAAAGTACAATCTTACCATAGTTAAAGCCATCTCTCCTAAATTATATGTGAACAAATAAAAACTGTGTATAGACTTTTATAGTCTTCCAACAAAAAGCACATGCTCAAACTGGGGGAAACATTGCTTTGTATGATTCATAAAGTTCTGGGTTTTTTATAAACATGGTCAACTTGGTTATATAAAGAAGGGTTGTTCATTAGTTATTTATAATTAATGAAGGGTAACTCATCAATGAAGATATCAAGGAATATGTAAATAATAATTATAGCAAATTTGGGGCTCTCATTTTAAGAAAATTAGTTAGATAAAATAATGAGGTTTTCAATATGTTCTATATGTTTGTGAATAATATTGTGTTGCATACATCAAGGTTCAGAATATTACCAAATATCCTCAATATTACCAGGGTCTTTCAAGAGATGTTACAAATAATCCATACAGGAAAAAAAAAAGTGGATGAAGAATGCCTATAGCCCATCTTATGACATACAGTTGAACCAGTATTTCACTGAATTCTCCATCAGTATAGCTCTCTTGACCTAATTCTATCAAGAAGCCATGTGCTGGAGTTAGAAATGAATAGGAGAACAGATTCAAATGTATTTGGGGTAGTACACAATGACTTCCAATTATCCCTAGATTTTCCCTGACAAGTAAAGACCATTTGTTTTTGTTTTTCATTTTTATCAAAATAAACATCTTCCATTTATTCTTTAAGACTGTGAATCAAAAAAAAGCAACATTTCCACAAAGAATAAAAAACTGCAGTTTATCCAAAGGGCAATGGAGAGGTCCATGGTAAATATAAGCCAACTGCAGTAGGTTGTCAACAATGATTTATGTGCAAGAGGTGATATAGAAGACATCATTAAACACACACACACACACACACACATATATATATATATATATATATCCACAGAAAATACGGTGGGCTAGTCACATTAAAAAAGCACAGCATATCCATATGCTATTCTAGTATCCATGAAGTCCTTAAAGAAGCCTCCAGCAAACTGGGTAGATTCTATGTGGAAGATGTATGAAAGGACTAAGAGAAGAATGAAAAAAAAGAACAAAAAGGCATGGGTAAATGGATTACAATCTGTACTGGTGAAAGACCACCTGCATCCATGAGATTATGGGTCTATCAAAATATTTAAGAATATTTAACTGAAAAGTATTCTCTTCAGTTACAAACTACATTTCTTGGTTTGTTTTTTTTAAAAAAAACTTTAATAAAGTTTTTGGTTAGAGGCCTTCTTTTTTCTTCCTTTTTTAAACCTAAGTCAATAAAAATGAAATAATAAGAAAACAAACTTTTAATGGCCTCTAGATAATGACACCCCTGCTAAGATACCAGTTTGGTATCCTGCTGTTTAAACATCTGCCATTTATCAGGCAATTGCTTGTTTTTTTCCCATCATCACATTAACAATGAAAGCTGTCTCTGAATTTTCTGACCCACTTTGTTTTTGTAAGCAAAGTTGGTATGATTCCACTGAACAAACGTTTGGAGAGCACCTACTGTGTGATATGTAATACGGCTCTGAGGAACATGCAGCCTCAGCATTTAGGGAGATTAGAGCACAGATAATAATAATAATACAAAGCAAGATGACATAAGCACTGGAGTGAAAAGTACAAGGAGAGTAATATTTCAATTCAGAGGAGAAAGAGCTAATTAGAGGTAGGGAGGATGGGAGGGATGGAAGGCAAAACTAATAAGGTAGCAATTAAAGGCTTTAGCCTTTGCATTAGATAACAATTCAACAAGGATGCTGAACATGTGAATTGGACCCTGGCAGGTAGATACAGGGGGGACAGCATGAGTAAAGCCACAGAATAAGGAAAAATAAGCAGCATATTGCAAGAACAAAGCGAAGTCCAGCTGAGCTAGAATACAGAGTGTAAGCCCTCCAACCCATGTTCTGGCTATGGCTTCCCTTGTCTGTGTACCACAGAGGATTAGAGCTGAAGGGCAAGGTAGAGAATAAAGCCTTTAATTGGACATCTTGGTACATTTGACTGTCCACAGTGGTCAAGTTTAGCAACTTGCATAAAGCTGTGCAATCATCTTTGCCAAATATTTGGTAAACCTCTTAGAAAGCAATGTACCAGGGCAGCTAGGTGGATTAATGGAGAGAATGCTAGACTTGGAATTTGGAGAACCTGAGTTCAAATCTGGCCTCAGATCCTTTGGAGCTCTGTGACCCTGGGTAAGTCACTTAACCCCCATTGCCTAGCCCTTATAGCTCTTCTGTCTTAGAAATGATACTAAAGCAGAAGTCAAGGGTTAAAAAAAGGGAGAGGGGCAATGCACCATGGGAAATAGTGACCTGAATCCAAAGCAGAAAGACACAGGTTCCAATTCTACCTGTGACACAGAATGTGCAATCCTAAGCAAGTTGATTTACCTCTCAGTGCCTCCAGACAACTCTACAATTATAAGTTGCAGGGAAGATGCTGACCTCCAACTGGTAGAGCCACTTTCCTCATCTAGGAGTTCCCTATGCTAGTGAAATCAAAGGACCCAATCTCCGTCCTTATCTTTGGTAAGACATTAATAACCCTAACAACATCTCTCCTACCATGAAGTCACTCTTTTAGACTTTTCTCCCATCCATTTAAAACCACCAACATAGAGCAGGGCTGTTGGCAGGATGGGGTTATTAACATTTGTGTCCTTTCCTACTTCAAACCATCCCTTAATTTATTTGGGAAAAGAGCTTGAATTTAATGTGGAATATGAAAAATTAATATATGACATATTAGAGTAGCAGAATCAGCAGGTGTTGGCAGATAATTCAAATGATTATCAGAAAGAATGAGATAAAGCTGATGTTGCATGTCCAGTGGTTGATGATAGCATTAATAGCCCTAGGAAAGTCAAGAGGAGGATTTGCTTAGTGGAGTCAGGTATAAGATGGTGTGTTCAAATTTAGACACACATTATAAGATTCCAGTAGTATGTTGAGGTTAAAGATATTCAGCAGGCAATTGGAAACATGGGCTGAGAGAGGCTGAGAGTCTGGGAATAGAAATAATCAATTACTCTTGTTGGTAGTAATAATAATAACTAGCATTTGTACAGTGTTTTAAGGATTTAAATTTTAAATTTTAAAAGGATTTAAAGCTCTTTACATATGTTATTGATTTGATCCTTCCAAATGATCTGTATCAAAAAAAGATATACAATTTTAAAATACATCTACTATAATTGTATTTGAAGAGGAATGGCAATCTAGTGTCCTTTGTTACTACCACAACCCCTATAACTGGGCAAACTAAAACTCTGGCTCCTGCATATACTGGATCCTCAAATTAAAATAAGAACTTGTAGGTTTGTGATAAATTAGTATATCATAAGCATTTACTAAATGTTTGTTGGCTGATCAATTAATTGATCTGCTCACATGTAATACCCTTCCTTTCTATCCTTAAAACTCCCCTCTTCCTAATAAAAGATAAGTCCCTTGAAGAGCAGAGCTATGTCATACTGTCTGTCATCTGGGAACCTAACATACTGCCTTGTCCAAAGTAGGCACTTAAATGTGCAAATTTGTTTTACTTGACAATGTACATTCATTAACAAGGGTTGTATTTTTCTTTTTTTTTTTTCCAACTTGGTAGGCGAAAAGAGGGGAAGAAAAGGATGATTCAAAAAAAAGGAAGAAAAGAAAGAAAAGAGAGTCAATGAAAAACTTTTTTTTAATAAATATAAAGAAAGGAACAAAAGGATAGCTACAAAGAATCACAAATAGGACAGCTTTGAAAGTTATATAATGTGTATCATCCAAATTAAATCACTTACCATCTCCATGAAGTGGGAGGGAAGAGAGGGAGAGAGACAATTTAGTTCTTATAACTTCAGAAAATTTATGTGGAAAATTGTTATTACATGTAATTGGTAAAATAAGATCTTTTTTTAAAAGAAAGTTACATGATGATTTTGTCATATTTTTTAAGTAATAGCAACTGCAGTTTCATATACAATCCCTTTTTTCCCCCTCCTATTCTACTGTGCAGAGTATATAGAAGGTTCCAACTGGACTTGGAATCAGGATAACTTGAGTTTAAATTATGCCTCAGAGTTAATAACTATGTGACCCTGAACAAGTTACTTAACCTCTGTGCCTCAGTCTATTCATCTGAGAAAACTGATATATATATATATAATACCTATCTCAAATGAAGTAATATATATACATAAATATATATATATACATATATATATATATACAATGCTCTGTCAAACTTAAAATTCTATGTAAATTCTAGCTATTATGTGGAAATGTCCAATTTTATTTGATGTTTGTTAAATTCAGTACAATTTTTTTTTAAACCCGTACCTTCCGTCTTGGAGTCAATACTGAGTATTGGCTCCAAGGCAGATGAGTGGTAAGGGTAGGCAATGGGGGTCAAGTGACTTGCCCAGGGTCACAGGGCTGGGAAGTGTCTGAGGCCAGATTTGAACCTAGGACCTCCCGTCTCTAGGGCTGGCTCTCAATCCACTGAGCTACCCAGCTGCTCCCAGTACAAAAATTTTTAAAGAATTAAAAACAATGCAAGTCACTTCAATATATTTTTATTAGAACTGAATTAATTAAGCCTCACTTCAGACTGAAAGGTTCTTTAAATCTGAGTCTGTCTATCAATTTTAACATGATTAGATCATTGATTTAAGATCAGAAGATAGAATATGTGCATAGCTCCTTGCAAATCTTAAAACTCTATAGAATGCTAACCACTGGTTACCATTATTCATGACATAAATAATGTATATTAAACTTAAGAATACAGCCCTGGTCTTCTTTATTATGAATCCAAACCCAGAATCTATGACAAACTTATCTATCTCTATTCTTTCTAAGCATTGTTAGAAATGATTAGAACATTGGCTCCATTCTATTTCTTTGTTCTTGCTTCTCCCCCAGGCTGAAAGGGGAAAAAAAAGGCCAAAAGAAAGAGAAGGACTATTCATAGAAAACCCACAAATATACTATGGAACTATGAGGCTTCCTGTTTGGCTGAAAGTGAGCCTTATATTGCAGTGGGAAGCTGGAATAGAATCATTATTCTTACCCAAAGTACCCAGATGGGCAAATTTCAAATTGGTAGGGATATGTTTAGGGGCAGAAGGCATTATTCTCTTTGGGAGCCAGAAAGGAGCTTAATAGTCTATCACTGTATAGAATCATTAAGCAAGCTACAGCCTGAAATTGTGGCTCAATATAATAGTTGAGAAGTTAGTCAAGTACCATCAAATCTGAAACTACATGGTATCCTTTTATCCACATGTTTAATTATTTTAGCCTGGCATAGTATTACTGAATTTCTATGGTCTCTTCATCTTTTTAAGTATTACCTATAAAATCCACTCTTATAGTCTGGAAAATGGGCATTTAACATAGGAATCCAGTTATGGTGGCAGTGACAAGAAAATGAGGGAAAAGTATGAGAAGAAAATTAATCTAGAGTGATTCTACAGCCCCAGTGTGATAAGCTCATGACATACTCATTAAATTTAAATTTGTCATTGAATTCAGAAAAGTAAAAATTTCTAACCAAGTATGGGTTCCTATTTAATTGGGAGAGGGGATTAGATGGCATTCACTTGATGTCTTCATAGTTATATTTTAAGACAATATCTATTACAAAGTTACAAATAATCAAGGAGATAGACACATCAATTGTTCATTCACTGTAGACCCTGAGATTCCTGACTCTAAACTATTAACTGGAAGCTTTTAACATCATATAGGGCAATAACCCAAAGCTGAGTAACCCTATTTTTCCTACACTCTCCTCAATAACTATGACATTAAGAGTTTAGATATGGTAAACAATTTCTTATAAGGATCATGACAGATCTTTTGCATTTTTCGTCGGTTTGTATTCCTCCTTCCAGTTTTATCCTTAAATGCTCTCAAGATGATCAAGTTTAATTGGGTCTCACACCAAGCTTTCTATAAACTCATTTTTCCCTTCACAGCTTCTCACTGTTTTATGAGCTCAACTTTTCTGTCATTTTCCCCCGTGAGATTTTGCAAACTAATTAATACCCGAACCCCATGCTGCCTTGTCTGTCATATTTCTTTGTCTGGCCAAGACATCAAGTATTTGTTGGTATTTTAAAGTAGTTTCTAAGTACCTTTGCCCAACTCTTGTGGTAATTCAGTGACTTGGGGGAAAAAAAACTAAATAATGAACAAGAGAAGTATTACAAACCTAAGTATGGTTGAATGATTTTTAAAAGGATGAAATTATAAGACAAACTATAGGGCAGTAAGTGTAATAGCCTTTTCTGGGGAAATTATAGAATTTGTTAATAAAAGAATGTTTTAAGAATTTTTTATAAAGGTAAGCAGTAGTCACTATCAGTCTGTAGGCCTCCATTAAGAAAAAAATATCATGTTGGTAATAAAGTTGGAGGGGTTGTGGGAAAGTAGACATACTAGTGCATTGTTAGTGGAATTGTGAATTGGCACAACCATTTTGGAAAGCAATTTGGAATTACACAAATAAAGTTACCAAAATGTCCATTCTCCTTAACCCAGAGATTGCATTGCTGAGCTTATGCCCAAGAAAGCTATTGATAAAATTTCCATGTGCACAAAAATATTTAGAAGAGTTAGTGAACGTGAAATAAAGTAAATGCTCATTGATGGAGGAATGGCTAAATAAATTGTGGTACATAAATGGACCACTCTGCATCTACTACTCTGTCTGGTTTCGGCTTCATGGAACAGTAGTCTTCTGTGCCTGACATTCCCTTTTTTTCTCTCCTCTTCACACTTTCCTACCTCCTTTTACATTGGATGATAAACTCCTTGAGGGCAAAAACTGTCTTTCTTTTTATTAATTGTATCCACAGTGTCTGGCACACAGTTAAAATGTATCATCCCACTCTTCTTCACCATTTTAAAGCCCTGAGAATAAGGTAGACTCTGTGGAAACCCTGTGATCATTTAATTCAGGTATCATCTTTAAATGGAGAATACATAAAAGAAGAAAGGTATTGTCTGAAATCTTTAACATGGTCTCATTTATCTCTCAAATCTTACTTCTTGTTAGTTAGGAGTAGGATATTTTTGTTTACTTTGCTATTTTCTAAGAAATCAAAGGGATATTGAGGCTATAGAAGAAGAATGGAAGTCCATTTTAAGAGTAAAATCCTTCCACACTTGAGCACAATAGGATCTTTTCAGAGCACAGGTTAATTGGCTAGCCTATAGTACTCTTAGTGTTATAGTTCACATAGGATGCTTTGCCTTGGAAAGATTATACTTTGAGTTTTCTTTGTCTTCCACAACTGGTTTCACATGCTTTTTTCAGTTGCTTTTTAGTGAGAATTGTTCATTTTTACAAAAATGTATTCATTTATATTTAAATGTAGACTATGGCACAGCTAAAATTATTACAGCTGATTCTGTCTTTGCAAGGCAAATTATAAATTGATAATGAGATATGGGCTACCACCTCACAATATAGTGCTGACTATACAGCACAAAGTAGATTGCTCACAAAAGCACAACACATAATTTGTCAATATTTAGACAAGTAAGCAACTATGTTTGAAAGGAAATTATCACATTCTTCTGAGTTTTTGCAAATAATTGTATTTTGCTGATTCAATGTAGGAATATCTCAAGATGTGAATTAAGCCTTTGTTAAAACAGAATAGAGAATATAAATTTTAGACTAGAAATGGTCTTGTCTGTCTAATTGAGTGGTTCTCAAACTTTTTAATTTCATGACCCCTTTGCACTTTTAAAAATTATTGACATCCCAGAAAACTTTTTTTTTGGGGGGGGTTATATCTATTGATATGTACTTTATTAGAAACTGAATAGGTACCATATTAGAAATTAAAACATTCAAGCATTATTATGAAAATAGTTTCTGTCTTGGAACCAATACTTAGTATCAATTCTAAGACAGGAAGTAAGGATTTAAACAAAAAGGGAAAAAATAGTTTTGCCTCATAGATCCTTTAAAAGAGATTTGAGGGCTGCTAGAAGTCTTCAGATCATGTTGTGAGAACTACTGGTCTAGTCTTAAGTCCTGCTTTTCATACAATGAAGTCATTGAGGCCCCAAATAATTACATGACATGCCCCAAAGTTACCCATGTAGTAAGTGGTAATCAGGATTCAAATTCCAGAATTTCAAGTCCAAATCCACTCTATTTGTCACTATACCACACACCTAACAGACAGTACTCTCTTGGTATTAGTTGATGAAAACACAATTATTTATATACCTCAAAAAGGTCAAAGACTGAGATAAAAGTCTCATCTGTACAAAATTATTTTCAATTGCTCATTTTGTTTGAATTATGGGAAACAAAGTAGTTACCTATCATTTAAGGAATGGCCAAACAAATTATATGAATGTAAGGAAAATCATTGTACTGTAAGAAATTATGAACGAAAAAGATTCAGATTAACCTGGAAAGACTTACATGAAGTGATGTAGAATAAGTAACTAGGACAAGGAGAAAAATTTATATAATACTGACAATGTTATAAAGAAATACAATTTTGAAAGATTTAACAGTTCTGATTATTGCAATAACCCATTATGATTTCAGAAGAATCTGGATGAATCATTCCTTCTACCTCCTGGCAGAGAGGCGATGGAGGGGAGATTCAGAGAGCTTTCAGTCATGATTAAAGTGTTGATATATTTTGTTTGCTTCAAGGCAAGGCTTTTATTGGGGAAGGAAGCATTGAAGATGGGGTTGGTGGGTACTAATGGTGATACAAAAGGAAAAGAAAATGAAAGGAATATCAATTAAAGATTTTTAAAGCACAGATAATAGGAACTTCAAAAAGCCTACGAGCCTGGCTAAAACTAACCGGTCACCCTGAGGAAGAGACAGGAAGCACCACCGTCATCACCACCAACTTGATTACTATTTCCCTAATGGAAATAGTCTAGGTATCTCCTGCCACCTCAAACCTCCATCCTGGCTCATCTTCTCTGCTAAATCTATACCTCTTCTTATCTTCATAATATACAGGTTCAAAAACAATTATCATGCAGATAATTCATGAATTTCTATGCATTTAACCTTAATTTCTGAACTGTAGTCCCACATCACCACTTCGGATTCCACATGTCCAAAACAGGGCTTATCATCTCTTGCTGCTCCGTCTTCCACTTTGTTGTTCAAACATTTTTCAGTCAGATCTGACTCTTCGTGATTCTGTTTGGGGTTTTCTTCACAAAGGTCCTGAAATAGCTTGTAATTTCCTTCTCTGGCACATTTTACAGATAAGAAAACTGAGGCAAGCATGGTTAAGTGACTTACCCACGGTCACCCAGATAGTGTCTGGAGCCATATTTGAACTCACAGAAGTAAGTCTTCCTGACCTCAAGCTCAGCAATCTCATTGTACCACCTAGCTGCCCCCTCTTCCACTAGGATCCCAAAATAATTTTCCTAAAGCACGAGTCTGATCATGTCAGCCTTTAACTCAAAAACCTTTAATAGTTTTCTCTATTTCTTAATGCGGTGGAAGGGGCAGTAAATTCACAATCTGAAGATCTGGGTCTAATATTTGTTAGCTATTACCTTAAGTAAGTCACTTCCATTCCTTTCCTCATCTGTAAAACAGGAATGAGAAAATATATATTATTTACTGCACAGAAGTGCTGAGGAGAAAATGCTTTTAGAATAAGAAAGTCCTATGGAAATAAATGACTCTAATCATTATTGTATTCTACAAGTTTATATTTCCAAACATCCATTTCAAAGTTTGTATTGGGAGTATGGAGTATTCCAAGAATACTATGATATCCTCATGATATTTCTCTGGGAGTTAGTTTTATCCTACACATTCTCCTTTTAATCACATCCTTTTAGCATTTGATTACCTTTTCCTGAAATAGAAAAAATAAAAGGAGACATCTTTCAAGGAAGAAATCGCAAAATAAAGATGAGTGGGGAATAGCAGTTTCTAGGGGATTTCAGCTATCATTATCAACATGCATTTGTTAAGCTCTTACTTTATGTCTGGCACTGTACTAAGTTCTGGGGTTAGAAAGGGGGGAAACAGTCTTTCCTCAAGAGACTCATGTTTTAATGGCAGATATAACAAGAAAACAACTATCGTGCATATATATATATGATATGTAAACAACTGAGATCCATATATATTTACATACAGATATTTACAGATATACATAGCTGAATAAATATACATAAATAAAAACAACACGTATTACACATGACATGATTGTATATTATATATGTATTACATATATATGATATGGCATAAACAACTAAGAGATATAAATATATAATAATTGTTTACACGTCTCATTTTGGACATGTTAAGTCTGAGGAATTAGGTTGAAATACATACATACATTGACATATATACTTTATATATATTTTTAGATAGATTGGGGGAGAAAGAGAGAGAGACAGAGACTGAGAGAGAGAGAGAGAGAGAGAGAGAGAGAGAGAGAGAGAGAGAGAGAGAGANACAGAGACAGAGAGAGAGAGAGAGAGAGAGAGAGAGAGAGAGAGAGAGAGAGAGATGGGAAATAATCTCAGAGAGAAGACACTAGCAGTAAGGGGAACCAGAAAGACCTTGTGAACAAGGTGAGATTTGTACTAATATTTAAATAGTCAATGTTTTGCATGATAATACATGTATAACCCAGATAGAATTGCCTACCAGCACCAGGAGGGAGACGGGAAGGGAGAGAGGAAGGTAAGTTCAATCATATAATTTGGCAAAACTTGTGTGGAAATTTGTTATAACATGTAATTGGTAAATAAAAAGTCAAAAGGCAGAGGTGAAAACAACATTCCAAGCATGGCAGACAGCTAGTGAAAATACATGGTCCTGGGAGATGGACTTTTATGTGCAAGGAAAGGAAGAAGGCCAGAAGATTGGCAAAGTCAGTGTTCCCAGTCATAAAGAGCTTTAAAAGTCAAACAGAAAATATTATATTTGATCCTGGACGTAATAGGGAGCCAATGGAATTTATTCAGTAGGAGGTTGACATAGTTAGACTTGCACATTGGGAAGAAAAACAGAGGATAGAATGGAGCAGGAAGGGAATTGAGAGAAGAGCCCCAGCTCAGGCATAAAATGATGAGGACCAAACACCAGGATGGTAGCTGTATGAGTAGAAAGAAGGGAACATGTAAGAAAGATGTTGCTTGATAGAAACAATAAGACTTAGCAACAGATTAACTCAGATATGAGCTGAGTATGAAGGAGTATTGAGTTGTCAAATATGTGTGACTGGGAGGATATGGTACACTCAACAGTAATAGGGAAACTCAGAAATAGGAAGGTTTTGGAGCAAATATAATGAGTTCAGCTTTGGAATTTGGAATTTGACATATCTACAGAACATCCAGTTAAGATATTCAAAAGCCAATTGGTGGTACTACAATGGTGGTCAAAAGAGAGGGTAAGGCAGGATAAATAGATGTGAAAATCATCTGCATAGATATGATAATCAAATCCATGGGAACTAATTATTCAGTAAGATACCAAAATATAAAACAAGACCAAGGAAAGACCCATGGAGGACATCCATAGTGAGTAAACATGACCTCAATAAATATCTTCCAAAAGAGACAGTAAAGGAGTGCTCAGATGAGTAGGAAGAGAACCAGGGAGAAAATTGAATTTAAAATTCTATATAGTATATAGAAGAAAAAGAATTGTCAACAGTATCAAAGTCTGCAGAGAGGTCAAGAAGGATAATTGAGAAAATGCAATAAGATTTGATAATACAGAGAATATTGATAACTGTGGAGTGATCTGTTTTAATTGAATGTGAGATTAGAAACCAGATTCTAGAGAATTTAGAATAAAGTGAGAGGAGAAGAAATGGCAATCTCAAAGACAACTTTCTCAAGGAGGAAGAGAGGTAAAAGATGACAACTAGCAGAGATCGTAGGATTAAATAAGGTCCTTCTAAGTATGAGGGAGAAATGGATGTGTTTTTAAGACATTGGAAGGAATATCTACAACACTAAAAATTAGGAGGAAATTAGACTTTTAAGTATATTGAGCCTACACACACACACACACACACACACACACACACACACACACACATATCATACCCCAAATTTATTTCTCCAAAGAATGCCTTGCTCCTATAAAGACTTGTGGGAACTAAGAGAAAGGGGCAATGAGAAACAAAAAAAAAAAATGAGGCTAAGATAAATGTGAGGAAGAAATACTTGTGAAATGCAAACTAAAAAAGGCATGACTTCTAGAGAGAAGTAATTACAACCTGGGAGCTGGGATCAGCAGTTTTACTGAATTTTGAATTTAGTCTTCTTCCATTTGGAAGTGAATACCAAAGAAAACTTCTAGTGGGAAAAAAGAAAGATACGAAGAGAGAAATTATAGATTCAGACATGGAGATCTAAGACTAATATAAATTATACATTCATAGGTCTGGAAGTGACTTTGACAGATGATCTAGTATATTTTCCTACTTTCAGACAGGACTGTATTCAAACCACACAAGATGATAGGAATTTCCTTTAAAAGGCCCATGGAGAAGGACATCTCTTGGTCTCTTAAATCCTTCAAACATTTAATAAGCTCTGAGAGATTCTCCGAAGAAAGGCAACCTTTCGATGTAAATTCCTATTTTTATTCTTTCTATAACCATGCAAAATAATAGGGTCGTAGATTTTGAGCTGAAAGGGAACTTAGGGGTCATCTCTTCCAATCACATCATTTTACACATGAAGAAACTTAAGTCTCTGAGACAGAAAGGGATCTGACCAAAGTAGTAAGTCACAAAGCTAGGATTTGAACTTGGGTCCTCTGACTCTTTGTCATGCAAAAGTTCAAGAATATTTTTTTAAACTCTTACTTTTGTCTTAGAATCAAAATTAAGTATCGGTTCAAAGGCAAAAAAGCAATAAGCACTAGGCAATTAGTTAAGTTTGTTAACAAGGGTCACACAGCCAGGAAATGTCTGAAGTCAAATTTGAACTTCCCATCCCTAGGCTTGGCTTTCAATCCACTGAGTCAGCTAGCTGCCTCAAGAATATTTAATTTTATATTGAGAATTACCAAGTCTGATAAACCCAAGGTGAAGCCTTATTCTACCCTTGCCCTGACTTGGTGGTTAATGAAGTCAGACATGCCAGCTGACCACACACCATGTCACTAGGAAGCCTTGAATCTCCCGAGTCACACCAAAGAAGAAAAGTCCAGGCTCCAGAGGAGTTTTCAACAGCTAAATTCAACGCACAGTTTCTCATACTCTGATTTATACACCAATATATGGTAATCTCATAAATTACTTAGCTGAGGCCTTCTCTCATCTAAATTTGTCCACCCATAATAGAAACTGCCAACATAAATTATGCACATGTGACTCTATAACCTTAGCTTCATTGCATTTTGCATGGTACAGAAATTTTTGCAAATGCAATATCTATGTTCAGTTCCTATACAGTGACTGTAACTATACAAGGTATGCCTCCTGTGTCTATTCCACCGAGTCATTATATATGCAGATGACAAGGAAGGATTTCTAAATGAAGTCATGTATGTTAAATGAGCCAAAGATTTCCTGAGTAATGTTGCTGCAACTTCGACGATCCACCCAGGCTGAACTATACACTTGGACTAAAATTGGACACTGTCTTGCAGGAGGTCAAACAAAACTGATTTTCAGGATCCCCTAATTTTCCTTTGCTTCTTGAGTGAGTTTTATGGGAAAACGATGAAGATGATATATTTGAAATGAAGAGACGAAAAAAGATAGCTTAACAGAATGATAGAAAGTCAATAAACATTTATTAAGCACTTGTTATGTGCCAGGGACTGTGCTAAGCACGGAACAAACAAAAAAGAGCCCACTTTCAAGGAACTTACAAGCGAATGACTGTCAGTCAACAACACTGTGAAGGCACGATGGTGGGATAACTTCCAGATATTGATGGATCTGTGACCTCATCAATGTTAAGGGTTCCTTCCACCATGGCAAATCACAACTAGCCCACACTTTCTCACCTTCTTTAATATTCTTACATAAATTCTCTCTAGGGTATGTATATATATATATCCAGTATGCTGGGAGGTCATCTGTAGGTCTCTTAACTTTAAGTGAATACTAGAGGAACATTTGGGATGTCTCTTGGACATCTATTTGGATGTCCCCGAATCTAATCATCTGATTGACCTACCTCCTTTTCAAGTCCTGCATCTCACTAATGTGATTCTTAATGTAGGAAGCAAGATGGTGCATTGGATAAAGAAAAAAAATATTTTTTTAAAAAAGAAGCTCATAGTCTAATGCCATGACACTAAAAGCAAAGCATACCCCAAGAGGAATATCACTGTTTAAAAAGGGGGGGTGGAGATCCTTTGTTTCAGAGAGCTTTGAGGTCATGAAAACCAATGTGCTATTTCTCAAAGTCAATTCAACTTTCTATCTCCTATTCAATTCTAAGCAAATACTCAATATCTTCCCAAAATGATATTCTAATTGAAAAATTTTATTTAATTAATTGATTTAGAATATTTTCCCATGGTTATATGATTCATGTTCATTCCCTCCTCCCACCCCAGCCAATGAGTAATTCCACTGGGTTTTACATGTGTCATTGATCAAAACCTATTTCCATATTATTAATATTTGCACTAAGGTGATCGTTAGAGTCTACATCCCCAATCATATCCTCATCGACCCATGTGATCAAGCAGTTGTTTTTCTTCTGTGTTTCCACTCCTGTAGTTCTTCCTCTGAATGTGGGCAGCATTCTTTTGGTAAATCCCTCAGAATTGTCCTGGGTCATTGCATTGCCACTAGTAAAGAAGTCTGTTATGTTCGATTTTACCACAGTATATCAGTCTCTGTGTACAATGTTCTCCTGGCTCTGCTCCTTTTACTCTGCATCAATTCCTGGAGGTCTTTCCAGTTCACATGGAACTCCTCCAGTTTATTATTCCTTTGAGGACAATAGTATTCCATCACCAGCATATACCACAATTTGTTCATCCATTTCCCAATTGAAGGACATACCCTCGTTTTCTAATTCTTTGCCACCACAAAGAGCATGGCTATACATATTTTTGTACAAGTCTTTCCCCCTATGATCTCTTTGGGGTATAAACCCGACTGTGCTATGGCTGGATCGAAGGGCAGGCAGTCTTTTAAAACCCTTTGAACATAGTTCCAAATTGCCAGCTAGAATGGTTGGATCAATTCACAACTCCACCAGCAGTGCATTAATGTCTCAATTTTGCAAAATCCTGTCCAACATTCATTACTTTCCTTTGCTGTCACCAAAATGATATTCTAGACCAGTGATGGGCAAACTTTTTAAAGAGGGGACCAAAGGAAAGGAAATGCTTATCTGTCAGTCTGTTTCTAAGGCAACTCTTTCGAAGTTTCATTGTATTGTATCCTACTCATTGTATTCATCAGATTAGGAATAATGTCCCCTGGTGGGATAGAAGATTTCCAGGGGCCACATCTGGTCCTGGGGTCATAGTTTGCCCATCACTGTTCTAGACAATAATATGCATCCACTGGGTTCCTCCTGTGAGACTAGTTAGATTAGATGCATGAATAATTCAGATTCTCAATTAGGGGTTTGATGCAATCAATACAATGGTATCCATGAACAAGAACATCTGCAAGACTTCCCTATCAAAAAAGAATCCCTTTTCCAGTTGTGTTCTATGAAGGACAACCCCCATGATAATAGTAAATATTATAGAGATGAGCTTAATAATATAAAACTATTGTAGCCTTTAGGGATCTTGCAATCAGAGTCAAAAATTCAATAGCTGATAGGGTCCTCAATAGCCAGTAAATCTAATCCATATTCAGAAAGAATCTCTACCATAATAACAAACCTGATACAGGGTCATTCAGTCTTTGTTCAAAGATCTGCAAGGAGGAGAAATCTGCCATCTTTCAAAAGAGCCCATTGAAACTTTTTGAGACTTCTACCTATTGATCCTGAGTCAGCCTTCAAGGCTCAAAAACTCAAGTCTAATCCTTCTATGTAACAACAAAAAAGTACGAAAGCCACCCACCCTACACCTTCCCCAGAAGAATTCTTTTCCCGGAGCTAAATATTGCCAATCCACTAGTTTATCCTTTGAATATGGAGACTATGTTTTATTATTCTTTATATTCTTCATAACATCTTATATAGTGTCTTGTACATAGGAGAACTGAACTGATTTGAGGATAGATTTTTTTTTAATTTAAAAAACTGGAAACATATCAGTAAGCATGAATTTATACAGTCCAAACTGAGCCCAAACTATATTAAAAGAAAACTCAAGATCTAGTGATTTTTAAAATCTTATTTGAGTAGTGTACTCTACATAAGATAATAAGCACTTTTTTTTAGCCTCATATCGAAGGATCTAGGCAATGGAAAGATATTTGGAGGACAGCTAAACAGGAAACAGAAAATAGGCAGAAGAAGGAAACTAGATTTATTAAGTGCCTACTATGTGCCAGGCACTATGATAAGTGCTTTACATCTAGCTGATATTATCTGATTTTTATCCTCACAACAACTCTGGGTCCTGGAAGGTAGCAGTTATGACATCCATTTTACAGTTGCAGATACTGAAGTTGGATGACTTACCCAGGGTCACACATCTAGTAAATGTTTGAGGTGGGATTTGAACTCAGGTCTTCCTGATTCCAGGCCCCGAGTTCTATTCCTTTTGCTCCCCTGCTGAAATGGAATTAAATTACAAATGATGTTTACTACCTATATTACTTTGGGTAAGTCCCTGGGTCTCTGCTTCTTCATCTGCAAAATAAAGGGATGGAACTAGATGGGGAGCACATACATATCTATAGCTATATCTTTTTTTCACAAGGTTCCCTCTTGAAGGGATTTGCCTAGTGTCTGGTGTGTTGCTGCCTATAATCTTATATAATTTGTGCTTTAATGATTTGCACAATATAGGCAGCAACACATCAGAGACTAGGCAAATCCCTTCAAGGGGGATCCTTGTTTAAAAAAAAAGATACAAATATAGCTATGTATGTGTGTGCATGTTTGTATATATATGTGCATGTGTAAATAAATAGCATAAATTATATTACATAAATATATAATATTATATTTTATATGTTTATATATATATATATATATAGTTAGAAAAAATCTTGACCCTTTGGACTCCATCTCCCAGAATTCTTTCCTCAACCCAAAATTCCTTCTCCCTTTTCATTTACACAAGTCTTTACGTTATTATTTATACAGTTGTATAACTCCTCCTTTCTCTTCCCTCCCTCCCCCCTGCAATCGTGGCTTGGTTAGCTAGCTTTTTTACTTTAGTCATTATTAATAAACTTTATGAAATATAATATGGTTATTGTATATTAATTTTAATCTTTACATCTATATCGGCATTAAAGAAATACACAGAGAAGATGCACAACCTCAGGAGATTTTAAGGGCAAAGGAGAGAAGACCCAAGAAGACAGCTATGGTTTTCTCTCGGTCAGATGTGCACGAGCCACTTGACTTTTGCTTTCCTAAGAGCCAGCTCCGTTTTCTCTCTTTGTCCAGCCTTCTTCCCTGGACACCGCAGTTCCAACCACCCAAGTTGTTCACCCAAGCTGTGACCCAATAAACAAGTAAAGGAACCTATTTATGTCAGAGACTGATTTCTGAAAGGCCATCTTTCCCATTGGCCTAAGACCTGGGGCACTTATATTTATTTTACCTCAAAATACGACAGCCTTTCACTAGCAGACAGGTGCATTTTAATTAGAGTGGGAAGAGAACAGCATGGCCAGCATCACCAGCCTACTATGTTAGTATGTCAGGGTCAATTTTTACTCTCATTTCATTCCTATCTGCAGGGACCCAGAAGTCCTGGAGATATTTTCCATTTCATGCCCTAGTTCTCATTCCCCATTTTTTTTCACTACTGTTGGCAAGGGGACCCCAGACAGCAGGATGATAATTAACGCCACAAGTCTTTCCCAAATACATCACTCTTTAAAATCTGTCTGGTTCTGTGAAGGATGAAGTAAAGCAAACTATACAAAGGGAAAATTATTCGTTGCTAAAGAATGCTGGTTTGCGACTTGCTTCCTTCTTTAACATAGAAATAGAGACAATATAGATAAATCTGGTGGGTTTCATGAGCTGGAAAACCAAACCGAGTCGCAATTCAACATGCCCAGTGCTAGAGTTTGAAATGACTCTAAAATCCATTTTAATGAGAAGCTGCCAGCCTCTAAAACATTCCATAACCAATTTAATTGCCTGCTTAGTTTATTTTTTAAGCGGGGACTTACAAACAGCTCCCTCTCCTACCATACCTCTGAATTAGTAAGGACATTTTTTCATCTGCAGCAGTGGGCCTGGGAGACAAAGAAGGCAAGTAAATGCATGTGCCTGTAGGTCTGCACAGACCCTACGCTATGAGATGAGTGGAGCCTCTTTAACCAAGAGGAAGGGAGGAGAATGCCGAGGCACGAAAGTCCCACGTGCCATACTTCAGGGGTACCTGGCTGTTTTCAAACTGGATCACCTGTGATCTCAATCACACTCACCTAATATTTGCAATTCATTAGTTGGCCAATTACCAAGCAATAAGAAACTCCATCAAAACATAGGAGTGACCTTTCAAGGAGATCTGAAAATAATAACTGCAATAGTTAATCCTATAGAGAAATGACTAATAGGTCTGCTGCGACAGGAATAAATTCTCAGGCAAGGTTTAAGGGGGAGGAAAATCTTGTGAAAGTTTTCCCTTTTTGATACTTTCTTGATAAAAAAAATCAATATACTATGTAAAGAGACAAATGGATCAACACCAATGATTATAGGGCATGCTGATCTAACACGTTATTAACCCATGGATTTATTAGTCTGATTAGAAGGACCATCTACTCCCCTTTCAGGAAATGGTTTAATTATAAGCCCAGAGCACAGGGAAAGAGCCTTTCATGGTTTCATGGCAGTTTGGGCTTGTTGTTGGGCTTTTGCTTTTTTTTTTTTTATACAATGCTGCCCCCCTATGGACATACATGGATCCCATGGATGTTCACCTGGTTCATCTCATTGCTTTGTATTTCAGAATGGGGAAAACACTGGGGTTGAAAATTATATAAAATATTTTTTACCATGCAAATGTATATATGCTTCCAACCCAGTAGAGATTGCAGCTTCATAAATAAAAATATAGAGTAACCAGTCCTGGCTTACCACATAATAATTATTATTGAATATGTCTATGCCACCAAATTATGGTTCATATTCAAGAGTTTTTAGAATACATCTACTGGGGCAGTGAGATAGTATAGGGGATGGAAGGCTAGGTCTGGAGACAGGAAAATTTAACTTTTTGAGTTCAAATCTGGCCTTAGACACTCCCTAGCTGTGCGACCTTGGGCAAGTCACGTGGCTCTATTTGCCTCAGTTTCCTCATCTACAAAATGAGTTGTAGAAAGGAAATGGCAAACCACTCCAGTATCTTTGCCAAGAAAACCCCAAATGAGGTCACAGAGTTAGACAGGATTGAACAACAACAAGGCTTATGTTTGTAAGGCAGCTTGAAATGATATCATTTTCCTAGAGAGATTATATGGCATATCTTCTCACCTAGCATCAAGTAAGATGTAAACTCATTAAGTGGTTTTCAAGCTTCTCCCACCTAGTTCAAGCTTGTGTTGATTCAAAGTTATTGCCAATCAAAGTATTAACTCCAACTAGGCAAAGAGAACAAAGGATTCCCTTTTCATAAGTGTGAACTCAAAGAGAACCAAGAATTCTCTTTTACAGATCTGGGTTCAAGGCCTTTGGCCTGCTGCAAATCATCATCATCATCATCATCATATCATTCTTTCCCTTGATATTCTTGATCTTTTGTTCTTCCAGGTGAACTTTGTTAATTTTTTTCTATAATTCTATAAAACTCTATATAATTCTATAAATTCGATTAAAATTCTATAATTCTATAGAAAAAATTCTATAAAAAGTTTTTTGAGAGTTTGATAGGTGTAGCACTGAATAAGTAGATTGATTTGGGTAGGATTGTCGTTTTTATTATATTAGCTCATCCTACCCATGAACAATTAATATTTTTTTCCAATTATCTAGATCTAGTTTTAATTGTATGAAAAGTGTTTTGTCACATTGTATAATGAGTGAATTATGAAACACAATGGAAACAGTAAAAACAAACATATAATGAAAATAGGGTGTATCTGTTTGTAGGTCCCTGGGTAGGGTGGGGTTCTGGATGGATGTTTCCATAAGTTTTGAGAACTCTCAACAAGCATTTATTTATTTGATAGACATTTACTATATAATTCCTGCGTTTGTCTTGGTAGATAGATTCCTAAATATTTTATATTGTCTAGAGCAGTGATGGGTGAACTAAAGCCCGTGGGCCAGATGTGGCCCCCTGAAATGTTCTATCTGGCCCCAAGACATTATTCCTAATCTGACGAATACAATGAGTAGGATACAGTACAATGAAACTTTGAAAGAGCTGTCTTAGAAACAGACAGACAGATGAGCATTTCCTTTCCTTTGGCTCCCACTTTAAAAAGTTTGCCCATCACTGGTCTAGAGTGATTTTTAATAGAGTTTCTCTTTCTAACTCCTGCTGCTGAATTTTGTTAGAAATATACAGAAAATCTGATTATTTGTGTGGGTTTATCTTGTATCTTGCTACTTTGTTAAATTTGCTGATTATTTCCACTAGCTTTTTAGTTGATTCTCTGGAATTCTTTAAGTAAACCATCATATCATCTGCAAAGAATGATATTTTGGTCTCCTCATTGCCCATTTTAATACCTTCAATTTCTTTTTCTTCTCTAATTGCTACTGCTAGTGTTTCTAGTACAATATTGAATAATAGAGGTGATAATGGGCATCCTTCAAATCATATCTACATAACCCTTTAAGGTTTGCAAATATTATCTCACAATATCCCAGGAAGGTAGGTGCTATTATCCCCATTTTACAGGCAAGGAAAATAAGAGATTAAATAACTTGACTCCAGGCAACTCTCTCATACTCTAAATTATGAGGGATTTGCATCAATGGTGGGAATTTCTAGACAGAATTCCTTTAACTGATGAAATAATAAGTCCAGACCAAAAATACCTACTTTTCATGTGCTTATATACATGTAAAGTGTATATATATATATATATATATATATATATATATATCCATATAAGATATGTGGGTACAAAGGGCTGTCTTAACATATGGATGCAGTGTGCATGGTGGGATCCATCTTTGGAATCTGCCTTTCCTACCACCTGCCCTCATCAAAGGAAAGTATAATTTTTGCACCAAGGGAAATAGGCGAAGAGCCATGGACAGTCACTTGCTTCTTCATTTTCTCCAAGAGAAGTATAAGATTAGAACTATATCTGTCCTTTCAAAGAGTGCTGATCTAGGGTTTAACACAGAACCTGTTTCCCTCCTTTTAACTTTTCATTTAACTCCTTCCCTTCAAACACTAGTGGCACAAAAGATTACTGTAAATAGCAAGTGGCAAGTAAACTCATTTGTTCAAACAAACAACAAAGGAAATCAGGAACATTAGTCCTATTAGAACTTAACAGGATGTAAACAATAGTGAAGGAGTTCTTTGGTCAAGAGCAAGATAAGGTTCCTGTTAAAACCAAGAGAGAAAGTTGTATCTTACTCAAAGAAAATTCTCTCTCTGGAGTCTCTAGGAAGGCAAATAGAAAATCAGGGACATGCTGAGGAGCTGGCTTCCGCTACATGCTTGAAACTTCCAAAGTTTTCTTTCACTTGCCATGGGTATGCAGCAAGTTATATACAGAATAAACAGAAAATAATGAACAGAGGGAAAGAACTGAAATTAGGAGGGAATGAGGAAGGCTTCCTATAGAATGTGAGATTTTAGTTGAGACTTAAAAAGAAAAAAATATTATTATCTATAAATACATGTATAAATACAGATGTGTCTTAAGTGTATGTAAGTATATATGCTATCATATACATGTAATTATGATTTATGATTTTATATATTATTTATTATTTAATATATTTTAATATATTATATAATGTATATATGATTTATTATTTTATATATCAATGAAGCAAAGATCTGATGCCAGAAGATTTTGCTGTTTTAAAAATGTATCCATTGGGTACAATAAAAAAGTCACTTTGTTGGGGGCAGCTGGGTAGCTCAGTGGAGTGAGAGTCAGGCCCAGAGACTGGAGGTCCTAGGTTCAAACCTGGCCTCAGCCACTTCCCAGCTGTGTGACCTTGGACAAGTCACTTGACCCCCATTGCCCACCCTTACCAATCTTCCACCTATGAGACAATGCACCGATGTACAAGGGTTAAAAAAAAAAAGTCACATTGTATAACGAGTGAATTATGAAACACAATGGAAACAGTAAAAACAAACATATAATGAAAATGGGATGTATCTGTTTGTAGGTCCCTGGGTAGGGTGGGGTTCTGGATGGATGTTTCGATAAGTTTTGAGAACTCTCAACAAGCATTAATTTATCTGATAGACATTTACTAAGTATATACTATTTAGCAGGCACAGTGTCCGGCTCTACCAAGGCAAAACCAAAAGTCTCCACCCAAAGGACTTGGGTTCTTTCAGGGAGTTTTGGCAGGTAACACACAAATTTAATACAAAATACATACAGAAGAATTTTGGAGGGAAAGGCCCTAGTAGTTAGGAAGATCCAGAAGGTTCCTGAAGGAGATGGCCCTTGAGGTAAACTTTAAAGGAAACGGGAGATTATCTGAAGCACAGATGAGGAAGGAGAACATTTTTGTCCTGAGTGATCACAGAGGCATGAGATAAAATGTCTTGTATGGGGACTCACCATAGGAGTATTTGAAAGACAATATTGTGCAGAAGAGGGGTGTTAGGTGATTCAAACTCAACCTCAGACACTTGCTGGCTCTAGGACTTTGGAAAAGTCACTTAGCCCTTTTCACCTCAGTTTCTTCATCTGTAAAATGAATTAGAGAAAGAAATGACAAACCACTGTAGAGTCTTTGCCAAGAACATTCCAGGTGGAGTCACGAGAGAGACACAACTCAAATGACTGAGCAATAACAAAACTTTTGCCATACAACAGAAGAGATAAGCTAGATTTATGTTGTGTAAAGGGATTTAAAAGTCAAACAAGTGGGAGCCAGGTGGCACAGTGGATAGAGAGCCAGGCCTGAAGTCTTGGGTTCAAATTTTACCTCAGCCACTTTCTAGCTGTGTGACCCTCAGCGAGTCATTTAATCCCAATTGCCCAGCCCTTGCCTTTCTGTCTTGGAATTGTTACTAAGACAGAACGTAAAGGGTTGGGGGTTTTTAAGTCCAACAAAAGAGTTAGTATTTCTTCCTAGAGGACGGAGGGAGTCCCTAGAGCTTCTCCAGGATGGAGAGTGCCATGGTCAGAAATCTGTTTGAGATTTATTAGTTTGACATTTACGTGGAGGATGAATTCAAGATTGGCAAAAGCTGGAGATTTGGAGAAAATTAAAAGACCATCAGAATTGTCCAGCAGGAAGGAATAGAAGGGCTGCACTAGAGCATATGAGAAGAGGAAAAGAGACCAAGGGATGAGAAATATATGGTGTAGAGAGAATAAACAAGTCTTCACAACTAACAATATGAGGAGTAAGCAAGAGGAACAAGGCAAGGACACGCCATGGCTGTAAACTTGGGTGAGAGTGGACATGTCAATAGCTGAAGGACAGTTAGGAAGAGTAGGAAGATGTGCAAAAAAAAAATGTCAAAAGTTCCCACACCTCCCCCCAAGCCAATCTGTAATCTTAGAACCATGAGCACTTCAAGGTAAAATGCTTTTGTTCATGAACTTGAAGCCAACTCATCTTGACTCCAAAGCTGTCTTTCTATGCTATGCTGCCTTTTGGTTTTTACTTCACAGTTGTTATCCTAAGCCAGAGGTTCTTAATCTTTTTTTTTTTTTGCACTATATTTGAGATTCTGATGAAACCTATGCAATCATTCTCAGAATGCTATTCAGTAAGTAGAAGGAAATGCTCCATTTATTAGAAGTTGTTGAAAATAAAGAAATAATATCATTTTCCATCCTGGTACATGGACCCCTTGAAATCTAAGTATAGACTCCTTGCGAACTTAGATAAAGAACTCCTGTCAAAAGCCCTAGCATCAGGGGCAGCTGGGAGACTCAGTGGATTGAGAGTCAGATCTAGAGACAGGAAGTCCTGGGTTCTAATTTGGCCCCAGACACTTCCTAGCTGTGTGACCCTGGGCAAGTCACTTGACATCCATTGCCTACCCCTTCCCACTCTTCTGCCTTGGAACCAATATGCAGGATTGATTTTAAGCAGAAGGTAAGGCCCAGCTGTGTGACCCTGGGCAAGTCACTTGACCCCCATTGCCCACCCTTACCACTCTTCCACCAAGGAACTAATACACAGAAGTTAAGGGTTTAAAAATATTTAAAAAAAAAAACAAACAAAACAGAAGGTAAGGGTTGAAAGAAAGAAAAAAAGAAAGAAAGAAAGAGGAAGGAAGAAAAGAGGAAGAAAGAAAGCAGGAAGGAAGGAAGGAAGGAAGGAAGGAAGAAGAGAGAGAAAGAAAGAAAGAGCCCTAACATATAACAGAAACATCCACATACATGCCATTGAACCTATCTATGTCACAAAATGCAAAAATAAAAATAAATTAAGAAGCTATTTTTCAACTTCAACCATTCAAATGAACATTTGCTTATATTATATGACTAATATTTATCCAAATGAATAAGCATAAGAATTGTGAGACTCTTTCACTGAGTAGATGGCCTCAGCCGAATCCCCTTCATTGGTTTTTCTATTTCATAAATTTGAACATATAAAGTTCAGCTCCAGAATAAACAGCTCAAGTCCAGTACATCTCTTTATGCAAGATATAAATTTAAGTCATTTCAATGTCACTTGTCCATATAAAACTAGGAATGGGCCCTACTCTTTCCTACAAGGCACTTCCAGTGGCATAAGCCATTGAAAGAATATATTTCCCTTTCGAGCTAATGAAATCCTGACGTTTTCCTGCATTATTATAACCGGGTTTCAGCAATAGCAGCTCATTTATTGTTATACTCCATAGTCTACATAAAGTTTATGGCTCTTTCACTAATACTGTGATAAATATTTGGCACAGCATAATAAAATAGCCCGCAAATTATAATTTTACCTTCTGCTCTGCATAGCTATAATTACTTCCCTTAGGAGTACAACCTAGCCTTTTGTCATATTGATAGCCCCTGTTATTCTCAAATGAAGCACTAGAACAGCTCGGAGAGAGATACCCAGGTGAAGACATTTTAACCCCAGAGGTGAAGAGTCCCAAAGTAATATCGAAGAAAGTACTTTGGGTATATGTATGTGCATGTGTATTTAAAACAATCAGAGATTGTTGAGATGTGAGAAGCCTCAGAAACATGCTCAAGAATATTTTCTTTCCATCCCATAGCTAGCAATCTTTGTACACATATATATGCATATTAAAATATAAATATATATATATATATGTGTGTATACATATGTGAGTAGGCATTTGATGTTTTTATTATTTATGGGTCTATATATCAGCTGGATTGCCTTTTTAGTGACCCTCAACTTTAATTCTTCAGTGACTGTGGTATTCCATGATTAACAACCATGTAGTACCACCAGAAAAAAACTGCTGGGAAAAGAAATAAAGAGTTTTTAGTTTAAGGAGAAGTAGAACATTCATTAAAAGCATTTGCCTGTTTTTTCTAAGGCTATAGACAGCCTGCCCTCTTCCTCTAAATCTGGGGCCACTATTGTCCAAGCTGATGATATCATCAGTATAGATGCTCCCTAGGTGGAAAGGTCCTCCATCAGTGCAAAAGAACACCTCGTCTATCATTTTTAGTCTTAAAGACTTGCCTAGGGCTCTGAGAGGTTGCTTGACTTGGCTATGGTCACACGGACGGCAATATTTGAATCCAGCTCTTCCTAATTCCTTTACCCTTTGACTTGTCCTCTATCCTCTGTGCAATACTGTTTCTTATACTCATATATTAAGAAAGTAAGTATGCAGAATGCAAATTCAACCCAAGAAATGTTCTAAATATACTATGTTTACTATGTGCTATTTTTGGTCCAGAATGATGATTTTACTGGTATAAAGAATTTCCAATAAGGAAAAACCCCACACTAACATACGTTTACAATTTGTAGTCTTAGCATTCTCTGGGTTCACTGAGAGGGTTAGTTTTTTTGAAGGCCAAGGCAGAGCCTTGGGGTATCACCCACAGTTAAAGGATGTGACACGAATGAAAACATACACACACACACACACACACACACACACACACACACACACACACACAAAAGAGACTGACAGATATGACCAGTCAGTCAGATAGGAAGTCAGCCAAAAACTAGAGAAGTCAGAGTTTTGAGGAAGAAAAGGTAATCAGCAATGTCAAATGCAGCACAGAGGTTACAAAAGATAAGGAATGAGAAAAGGCCATTAAATTTAGTGATTAAAAGATCATTGGTAATCTTGGAGTAAGATAGTTCAGAGCTATAAAATTCAAAAATAGCCTCCTTTACCTCATCTTTCTTTTCATTTTTATACCTTTTTAGACCCTCTGTAGCTAATCCAAAGTCAACCCATTTCCTGGTTTTTTTAAACATTTTAATAAAAGAATAAGTAAGCTTCCCAGCCCTTTCTTATTTCATACTATTATGAGCAAAATCTATCAGACCTTAGAATCAGCACTCTCTGAATAGGAACATTGCTCTTCTCAGCATCAATACCAATATCCCACCTCTTTGTGGATTCTTTTGTTTCTTTTATAAACATAGTTCATTAGGAAGTGTACACATCTATCATTACTGATCCTACTTAATAATTCACTTTTAAAACCAAGCTTATGTCTGAACTGAAATAACCAGTTAATTGGGTCAATTGATTTAAAGAGGAAAGAAGGGAGAGAAATCAGTGATATGAATTATTTTACTGGAGTAGCCAATAATTGACCAAAATTGAACACTCTGCGCCTCAGAAGCCTTTCTAGTTATCCATTCCTAATAACAGCAAGGATCAGGTTTTTCTACACCCTCTTCAAAATTCTTAAAAATCCCACCCTCTATGTATTTGTATCCATGGGGAGCTCTAATCTTTAACTGTCCTTCATGAACACCCTGAATGTTGATTCCAAAGCTTGTCTACCTCCTAGACTCTACCTAAGAATAATGTTAAGGGTTAAAAAAAGTATTTTGGGATCATTTTTAGTTTCAATTGCAATAAACATTGCTTTATTCTCAGTCTAGTAAGAAAAGCATCTCTACACCCTCCCCTCACCCCAAAAAAAAACTGAACAAGAAAAGCAGCCATTCACTGAGCTCTGTATTTGGTTCAGGTACAATTTCCTGTAATGAATCTTCCTTGCTTAAGTATTAATTCCTGGGGAGCTACTGTCCCTACGTGTTCTCAGATGGACAAAGTGAGCATATTATTGAAAAAGTCTCTGGAGAATCTAAAGCTATCAATGAAGAAACAGTGATTTATTTTCCCAAAAGGGGAGGGGTCACTCCCATTTTCCATACATGCCTGCTCCATTTTTTCAGTAATGCTTCAAATAACACAACAGTTTATTTCCACCCTCGACTGCTTATTCTTTTAAAGCATGGTCAGGTGAAGGATATCAATTCTACTTCAGATAGCATTTAGCATCTGGATGTCTTCTTCATTTGGGATGGCAAGCATAATTACTATAGATCTAAAAATTCATTCCCATCACAAACTTCCCTCTGCAAAATTAAAACAAAAGATTATTTTTACAACAGATACCAGCATTGCCAAGCTGGCCTTTGAGCCTCTGAATTATAACATCAATGTGGAGTGGAATGAGTCTTGGATTTGAAGAGAAAAAACTCTTAGTTTAAATCCAGATCCTGTGTGACCATTGTTATATTTAAAGGAGGTCACTTGTATCTATTTGAGGTAGTGGAAATGATGTACAGAGAGGATAAGATGACACTTCTCCTTTATAACAGTTGCCCAGGCAGGATCCTTCAGGTAAAAGTGGTTAAAGTGGTTTATCCCTTCAGGACCCACCTGGGGTTAATTGATATTATTAAATTGGGCTCATCAGCTAGGATAACGTTGATATTCTGACTGCATTGTCTCCCTTCCCAAAACAAGCTATGAAACTGATTTAGGAAGGTACTTTAAACTTTATATATATATGGCAAGAAGGATAAGGGTAAAGGATTGGGGTAATAGGAGACCCTATTTAAAATTGCTACTAATGAAACTCTAACTGCTGGCAAATGATGAATCAAATGTTAGCTTCCCTCTGGTTAAGCCTGGCCAGGGCTAACCAGAGTAGGTAAACTGCTGGGAAATCTTCAGCTTCTTCTTCTGTAGATCTTAAGCCTTAACAGTTGAGATATATCCACCCTTTCCACCCTCTTCTTCGTCTCCTGCCCACTTCCCGGATCCCTCCCAGGCCCTGGGAAGCCTAGATAACTAGATGATGAAACTCCTAATATCTAGGGGCAGCAGACACCGAGGTGATGGTCAAGTACAGGTTGATAACGGTATATGAAGGACAGGAAGAGCTTGCAGAGTAGTGTTTGCAACTCTCTCACTCCAAGACCAGGATCCACCAATCTCTAGCCTCAGGACAGGTAAAGACCCCAGAATCTCTCTCAGGGTTCTCAACTGCCCCTCCTGCTTCTCACATGCCTCTCTGGGAACATTCTATCCAACTGACTTATCTGTCAATCATTTAATGAACTTCAAGCTCCCAGAGATTCAATATAACACCATGGTGAAGTCACTTCCCTTTTCACCTCTGTTTCCTCATCATTAAATGAGGACAATGTACTAGGTGAGACCTAAGGTTGATTTGAACCCTAAATCCATCATACTATGTCGATATTTATCACGACTTAAGCTTATTAGTAAGCTTTTCCATTTCTTCTAGTAGGTGCCACTTTTCCTTCTTAGACAAAGCTAAAACAATTCTGCTTAAATGACTTGGCAGACATTGTAAGAGTGGGGAAATCTTCCAGATAATAGCTTTCTTTCTGAGAACTTCTAGAACCAGACTGCATCCAAAAATAACAAACATTTTGTACTAAGATTAGAGTGAGGGATTTCATTTCGGTGAGAGCTTAGGAACTACCATAGTAAATAATAACAGTGTGTTTTCCCCACATCAGGGGAACCTTTAGGGTCTCTAAGAGTCAGAGCTACATTTCATACCCCTTTCTGAAAATAACAGATCTGCCAAGTTGAGTGAATTTTGGGTGAGAAAATCAATCCAAAGTTTGAGTGGGAAACTATATGACAAATGAGCTACATATGTATAAACATACAAAATATAGCAGAGATAAATACAAGGTAAATTTTTTTACATAATACTGGCTATGAGAATGGCTTCTAGAAAAACCTCATGTGGAAAGCAGCATTTGAATTAAATTTTGAAAGAAACTAAGGATTCTGTTGTTGTTTTCCATTTTCACAGAGGATCAACGACATCATGAAGTGAGGTCTTGACTTGTACACGGGTTTAAGTGAGAAAGAGTTTCACAAAGTCATCAGCTTCTCTCTTTCTTCCAAAGTCAAGGAAATCAGTGGCAAGACAAAAGTCAGAAAGAATAGTGGTGGCCCAAGATGCAGTGGATTACCGTGGCATCTTTGATGTCTGACCAAGTTCTAAGTACTTCCTAGTGCCTGCTTCAGCTGCTTCCATAGTCGTTGGATCAAATTGTTCTCATTCACCCATTTTGCTGAGGAAAGTCTTACTAAAGAATCTAAGGCGTAGGAATAAGAAGAGAATTTAATTCAGGCAAGGAGGAAAGTATGTTCAAAGGTATATAACCCAGAGACAGAGTACTGTATTTGAAGAATAACAAGAGTAGGTAATCTGGGCAGAACAGTGGGTTAAAAGGAGTTTGTATAATAAGTCTGGACAGGCCAATTGTAAAGAACTTTAAATGCCAGATAGAGTTTATATTTTATTCTAGAGGTAATAGAGAGACACTGAAGTTCATCAATCAAAGGAGTGACAGATCATATCTGTACTTTAGAAAAAATAATTTCAGCAACTAGAAGTTAGAAACTAGAATGGAGAGACTTCTGGTTAAGATGGCGGCAGTGTAAGGAGCAGCTGCTCGATCTCTCCTGACCGAAGCATACAGGACTCCTCAAGGGGAAATAAAAACGAGTCCAGAGGAACGAAGGAACCCCACAACAGGGCGCAGCATTGAAGGTACGCAGAATCGGGGCATTTCCACACTATAAAGGGGTGAAACAGCTCTCACTAAAACG